>NW_017672901.1:40472-100742 GCF_001879085.1 Nicotiana attenuata
CCTGGAGAATAAGGGAATACATTTCGAATTCAAGCAAACCACGGAATCCGGGAATGCCTAACACCTTCTCCCGGATTAACAGAATTCCTTACTCGGAGTTCTGATTCGCGGACTGTTAACAGAGTCATAATTTCCTCGGATCGGGATTCAACCGGTGACTTGGGACACCATTAATCTCCCAAGTGGCGACTCTGAATCTTTAAAATAAATCACGTTTCGATTGTCACTTCAAGTTGGAAATAACTCCCTTATTATCATATCCCTTCACGGGGTGTAGGTAAAAAGGAGGTGTGACAGCTCTGGCGACTCTGCTGGGGACGAGAACCCAGAACTTTGGTTCAGGGTTCAGAATTCGAGCTTAGATATATTGTTGTATTTGGCTTTATCTGATTTTCCTACATGTTTCATGCTAAATGTGCAAAATGTTGCTTTTTACCGCTTTGATATTATCTAAATTGTATATAAACCGTGGCGAAACCCTTCTCTTCTCACCTCCGGGGATGTGCTCACTGGTGGAGACTCCCTATTCTGTTAGTGACAATACCCTGAAATAAGAAAGAGGCCGGACAAGTTACTAAGTCGGATGGCCTTTTGGTTCCCGGTACGTAGCCCCCTCCTCGACTCGAGTTGTCCGCTCGGGTACACAGTCTAGAACACATACCCAGGTTTTGAACCTAGAAGAACTTGACTTCATGCCGGATCCCTAGTAGGAACGCTTATTTGCATCACGTGCATTTTGACTTAGGGGACTCAACACAGGGGTTGGGTCCGTCTAGGACAGGTGTACCCGGAATAATGGACCATCCTGATGCATCCTACTTGTTCATTTATTTATTTTGGACTCGCATGCTGACCGGCTTTGAATATCTGAAAAAAATTTGGAAAAAAACAACAAGAGAAAGGATGAGGGCTTAGACAATCTGAAAGGTTAAAGCGGCTAAAGACAATCTGGCACCGACAAAGAGGGCTGTTACTGAAGAAGAAGCTGAAGAGTTCCTAAGAAAGATGAAGGCTCAGGACTATTCGATCGTGGAACAATTGAGAAAAACCCCGGCACAGATCTCACTATTGTCCTTATTGATCCATTCGGATGAACACCGCCGGGCGTTGATGAAGATTCTAAACGAAGCTCATGTGCCGGATAAGATCACTGTGAATCATCTTGAGAAGATTGCAAACAAAATTTTTGAGGTGAACAGGGTAACATTTTCTGATGATGAGTTGCCATTGGAAGGAACTGAACATAATAGAGCTCTTTACCTCACAGTGAAGTGTGAAGATTCTGTGGTAACTCGGGTGCTAATTGACAATGGGTCTAGTGCAAACATTTGCCCTCTTTCCACCCTAGAAAAGTTGAAAGTTGACAGGGAAAGAATTCATAAAAATAGTATCTGTGTAAGGGGATTTGACGGCGGAGGGAAAGACACAGTGGGAGATATTGTGTTGGAGCTAACAATAGGACCTGTGGAATTCACTATGGAGTTTCAAGTGCTTGATGTCAGTGTTTCCTACAATCTTTTTGACTTTGCATCAAATGGTTAAATTTGAATGGGATCGGCAGGAGATCGTGGTCCATGGAGAGGACAATTCTTGTAATGCTATTACATCCTTCGAGGAAGTTGAAAATGACAAAGGTCCGTGGGTGTACCAAGTCATGGACGCAGTGTCAGTTGATAAAATCTCGGAAGGGGAGTGTGTGCCTATGCCCAAGATAGCTGCCGCATCTGTTATGGTAGCTTCAAAGATGATAAGGAATGGATTCTTGCCCGGAAAGGGGTTGGGTGCCTCACTGCAGGGAATCATACAGCCAGTATCTCTTCCCGGAAATCTTGACACTTTCGGGCTAGGTTTCAAACCCACTGCTGCTGACATAAGGAGAGCCAAAAAGATGAAAAAGAGAGTGTGGACCCTACCAAAACCCATTCCTCGCCTTTCCCATTTCTTCGTCCGGCCTGGTACTGAACAACGCCCAGCAACAACACTACCAAATTCTATGGTGATAGAACCTGACAAAGAGTTGATCGAAAAGTTTGAAAGGGTGTTCGATGAAGTGAATATGGTGGAGCCAGGCGAAGGTCCGAGTAAAGCTGATGTGCAGTTCGTGGGGTCTCAGGCCAAGCTCAATAACTGGGAAGCTACTCCTCTTCCAACTCGGAATGAGTCGTGGTAGTTAGCTTTGGATTTTCCTTTGAGTATTAGATCTGGATTATTTCCAGGGTTGTAATTTAGATTTCTATGTTCCGTCCATTCGGATGAGTTAAACTTTGTTATTTTACAATTTTAACGAAATGCAATTTCCTTCTCTCTTCACTCCTGATTGCCTTTATTTTGTTTTCTTTTCTCTCCTGTACAGTCCCTTTTATGCTGGTTTCAATGATGTGTCATGCATGAGGAGTCTCCGGCCTAGTCTTGATATTCCATATGAAATAGTAATACAAGAAATGAGTGTGTGGGAGGGGAATACGATCATTGGAAGCCCCGCCAGGGAGGAGATAATTAAATTGTTATTTGAGTACAAAGATGTGTTGCATGGTCATATGTGATAGCCGGGTCTAAGTCTGGTGTCCACAAATTGCCCATTTATCCAGAATGCCCCCCTGTCAAGCAGAAGTTGAGGAAATTCAAAACAGATATCAGTGTGAAAATTAAGGAAGAGGTTACTAAGCAATTTGAGGCGAAGGTCATACAGGTTACTCGATATCCTACCTGGCCGAGTCCGCTCAAACTGGCAAGGGCCATTTGTTGTAGCCAGAGTTTTGTCCAATGGCGCTCTATATCTAACGGACGTGGAAGGAAAATGTGTAGAAATGGCCATCAATTCTGATGCATTCAAGAGATATTATGTATGATTTTCTTTATCTTTGTGTACCTGGTTGTATTTGGCATGTTTTGAGATTGAAATGATGAAGGCATTCTGTTCTGCTACCCAAACACTTTATCCTTTGTTATCCCTTTGAGCCTTATTATATTTCCTTTCGCATCCCTCTTTCGGAATCAATAACAAAACTCGAAAGCACGAGCAGGGAAAGTCAGCGGAGAAACAAGGAAAAAATAGTCCAAAAGAAAAGAAAAGAAAAAGAGAAAAAAAAAAGAAAAAGAAAAAAAAAGAGAAAAGAAAAGAAAAGAAAAAGAGGGAAAAAGAAAAGAAAGGAGAAGGAAAAGAAAAGAACTTGATCCCGAAAGGGTACGTAGGCAGCCTCACTGAGGTTCAGTCACAACAGAAGAAAAATCCAAGAATCCCCAAGAAAGAAACTGGGGCAGAAGTTATGGTTGTCGCAAGGGACATGATTCCGAGAGTTGTAATGTTGAACCCACATTTGAATTATTTTGAGCCTTTATACCTTTCTTTCTAAAACCCGCCCAAAAGCCACATTACGGTCCAAAGAAAGACCTTCTGATCAATTTCAAGAAATGTCAATACGGTTAGGTAAAGCGACTCATGTTGGAGACAACACTCTGGTAACAGAAGGAAAAGGATAAAATGAGAGAGTCTTATTGGTGAAAACCCTCACGGGCACCGTAAGGCGAGGTGAGTTTGAGAGATATTAAAATGAGAGAGTCTTATTGGTGAAAACCCTCACCGGCACTGTAAGGCGAAAGTGAGATCTTTCAGTTGGGCAAATGAAAGAAGTCTGTGGTCGAAGGTTGTTTGAAACATGGCAAAACAAGCAAGGTTTGAGTTTGGTAAGAGTCGGGCGTGAAACAAATGTGGTAACTGATAATATTCAGGCGCCCACCTGGAGAACAAGGGAATACATTTCAAATTTCAGCAATCAGGCGCCCACCTGGAAAACAAGGGAGATGCAATTCAATTTTAATTTTAATTTTTAATATTTGACAACGTGCTGTATCCAGTTACCAAACTGGGGCAGAAAATTTTCTTTGTGTGTTTATTTTGTCGCAATCAGGCGCCCACCTGGAGAACAAGGGAATACATTTCGAATTTCAGCAATCAGGCGCCCACCTGGAGAACAAGGGAAGTACAATTCAAATTTTAGCTTTCAGATTTTTAGTAGTGTTTGGTAACATGATGTGCCCGGCCACCAAACTGGGGCAAAAAGTTCTTTTCTTTTGTTGTTTGTCTATTTTTGAAATCAGGAGCCCGCCTAGAGAACAGAGGCATTTATTGTTCAAGTTGTTAGTAATCAGGAGCCCGCTTGGAGAATAGAGGCATTTATTTTCAAGTTTTTAGCAATCAGGAACCCCGCCTGGAGAACAGAGGCATTCATTTTCAGATTTTTAGCAGTCAGGAGCCCACCTGGAGAACAAGGGAATATTTCAAGCTTCAGCAGTCAGGAGCCCGCCTGGAGAACAAGGGAGTACTTTTTAAGCGTCTGCAGTCAGGAGCCCACCTGGAAAATGGACACATGTTTCAAGTAATCAAGCATCATTCGGAGGAATAGCAGCAATATCACCGATCACCATGCAAAACAACAACAGGAATACCATCGGAAGATTACAAGATACAAGTTCAAGGCGACACAAGAACAAGTTAGAAGACATAGATAGGACCCTTTTGTAATTCGTAGATCATAGCTTAGGCTAGCTTCTTTTTATTTTTACTTGGTGTAATAAGGAGGTCAGCGAGCAGTAGCAGCAGCAACAGCAGTGAAATCACAGCCCCTGGTAGTCCCAGCTACCAGACATTCCCGAACTACACTGACCTGATTCCTGTTTAGCCCAGGATATGTAGGCAACTTTGAAGCAGGGTGCGGTCAGCTCTTTCAAAAATGCTTCACACGGAATAAGCAAACGGGCAAAAATCGCTCATTTCCGCTCAGTTGTCTTTGCACGAAAACTCTTTGTGTTTCCGAGCAAAGAGGGGCAGCTGTGAGCACGGGATTTTTGCCCTAAGCAATGAACCCAAAATTTCAAACAAAAACAATTTCTTTAGTATTTTGTAATTTTTCATGAATTTGGTGGCATTTTTTGATAATTGGTGCATTTTTATTCGTGCATATTAATTCATATGAAAATACAAAAATATGCATTTTTGTATTTAGGATTTAATTTCACAATTTTAGTATTAATTAGGTATTAATTAGTTTTAGAACAAAATTTAAAGAACATTGCAAAAAATAGTTTCTTTGCACTTTTAATTGTTAATTGTTGCACTTATCTTTAAATAAAGTTTTAAGTAGTTTTAGGAGTTAAATAGTTTAATTAGGTCTTTGTTTTGTTTTAGCATTTTTATAAAATCAGAAAAAATATAAAATACAAAAATGAAAAGCAAAACAAAATTGAAAAAGGGGGGTACAATTAAAATAAAAGAAAGTGGGGTTTGATAAGAAGACCAAAACTGGGCCAAAATTGGCCTGGCCCAAATCAAAATCCCCTCAGATCCGCCTGTTGAGCCCAAGACCCATCCCAATACCCGGTCCAGCCCCCTTCTAATTGAAACGACGTCGTTTCATGGTCTTTGAATTAGGACCGTTGGATCTCATCAATCCAACGGTCCGGAACTAACGATGTTTAAGTGTATAAAGGTGTCCGAACCTCCCCCCCCCCTACCCCCTCATCGTCTCTTTCACAGAGACTAACCTTCAAAGAAACCCTAGAAGCCGCCGTGAATTCCCACTGCCATTAGTGGCGGCGCACCTCCAATCCACACCAGATTCACACCATAACACCCTCCTCCTCCCCTCATGTCGAATCCGTCGTTGGTTTTCCTCGAATCACTGGGAAACTCATCGAATCTTCAATCAAAGACTAGACCAAAAACCCAAACCTTTCCCAAATCACCCCAAAATCACACCTCTGACCCCCTTCTCTCCCTCATCCCAAATCCCCACCTGGTTTACCTCGAATCCCTTTCAAACGGCCCGAATCTTGAATCAAAGAAAAGCCCTAATTTCCAAATTCAAAACCAACGGGCTTTCTGAAGTTTCTAAGCTATAATGTCCTTTGATTGTGTGTTTTCACATGAAAACATGCAACTTAAGGTTATTCTTGTCAAGGAATCGAAGGAATTTTTCAAGTAATCCAGTCCTTTCCGAGCCACTTTGGGTACTTCTCTTCTCTTTCGTTAAGTTTTCTTTATTTTTTTTCCTTTCATTTATTGTCGTCTGTCTCTCCCCTCTTCTTCTGATTTCTTTGCTTTCCTAGTATTCTCAAGTTGTCTTTTGTATGTACATGATTAGCTTTAGGAAGTTTTTAACTAATTAGTTTCCTTATTAGTCAATTTCGATATGCAGTAATGTTTAGTTCAGTAATTGAATAATAAAAAGGGGAAAAGAAGATATAGTTGCTTGAATGCTCTCTGCTTCCTGTTTGTTTCATTCAGAATTTGAGTTTGAGTGTGTTTTGGGCTTGGGTTGTTTGCTTTAGATCCAGTTTGGGCTTGGTTGCCTAAAGGTTTCCAACTCACGGTCAATCTGACCCATAGCCCACCGAGTGTAATGTAAAAACAGGGCAATGTAGGGGTAAATTGGGTAAGTTACTGAGAGAATCTCTCAAGTAACCACCCAAGAAGCTTCCTAGAAGCTGCAGAATGCATTAACTTGGGTAACAAGTCAGAAAATTAAGGACTAAATAGCAAAAGGGAAAGCTGAAAAGGACTAAAGTGAAATAACCAAGCCCTTAAGGCTGCCCTAGTAACTTGCCTATAAAGGCATGGTTACTAGCAGCTGAAGGGAGGAGCCTAAAAAAAAAAATACAGAAAAATAGAGACGGCAAAAGACTTTCTGGAAAACAAAATACTGTTCTATTGAAGCTGCATCTCAAAGTTTTCATTCACTGAGTCATTTTCTGCTCTATTTTGCGTTTGAGATGAGTTGAAGTCGAATTTCTAAAACTGGTTTGGATTCTGCTGGGATTCAAGTGTGTTTTAAGGACTGATTTGCTGAAGTTGTTGTCTTGCTGTTGCTACTGTTTCCNATAGAACCTTCTAGGATGGACTATAGTGCAGATTTCAGTAAACTTAGGGTAGTTACTTGTGTGACAAGTCAGAAAATAAAGGATAAAAATAGAATTAAAATAGGGACTAATGGGTAAAGGGAAAATCTGAAATTGGACCCTAAGTTCACCTATAAATAGGCATTCATTTGCCTTGATTCACAAGTTTGGAGCCTCCAAAAGTTCCCTCAAAAGCTCCCTCTTGAATTTCAGGCCTGATTTTAAAATTTAAGCTTGCAAAATCCAAAAACAGTAGATAATCGATGAAAAATCCAAAAAAATACATTACTATTCCACCAGGTAATTCGAGTTAGTTTGAATTCTGATTGCTGAGATCTATTCTTCTAGTTTCGAGTTTCAGAGGTCCATTAGTTTGATTCTAGAGCAGTTTTCAAGTTGGATTGTTTGACTTTGGATAATTTCTGGTTCGTTGAGATTGTTATGGTTCAATTCAAGTGGATTTGAGATAGCTAATTGGGTGTCTAAAGTATTTCGGTATTACTGGGATTATTTGGTCTACCCCGTTTGATTTTCAAAACACTCCTGGGCTTCGAGTTTGATTTTGCATTACTGTTGCTTCTCATTTCTGCCGCTGACTCCTTTCTTCTGCTTTGCTCCAATTCCAGGTACCCTTGTTATCCCTAATAGCATGAAGTATCACTCAATGTACTTGACACTTGAAAATCCAAATGATGAAGTTCCTCTACCATACGACTCTGTTTTGCTTTCATTATTAGTTCAACATGTAGCTGTAGGTTCATTACTGATTTATGTTAACTAGGACTGTTTGGATTCGTTTCAATTGAACTGTAAGCCTCTGGATTGTTGATTCTAAGACTGTGCTAGGTAGGATTATTAGACTCCTTTTGTAAAGGACTGTGAATTAGTTTGAGTTTAATCGTGAATAGCCTGAAATTCATATCTAGTGGTGTTGGGTTCGATGTAAATTGGTGCTGCTTTCCGTGTTGCCATATTACTTTAAAAATAGGAGTCAAAAGCAGTTAACGATATTGGAATATACTAACCTGTTAAAGCTGCTATAAAACAACGTGTGTTGGTCTTAAAGTACTCTTAAGTGTTAGACGTTACATTATTGCAAGGTTAATTGCTGGACTTAAGTGTTAACAGGAGTAAGAGGATTTTGTAAGTTAATCTTTATCAATTGATATCACATTTTTTGAGTAAAATTGATATCAAGCCCTCCCTCTTCATTTCTTTGATAATCAATGGGGCTTTGGGTTCACGGTGGCTGGATTGAAATACTGGGCTCAAACGATGACCCAGCAGAAATGGTCAGGCCTACGCAGCATACAAATGCTGCTGGATTGAAATACTGGGCCTTAAAAGTTTGGCCCATGAAGCATACAAATACTGCTGGGTTACCTTGAGAGCTGGCCCAGCGCAGGGCTTCTATTGTTGCTCTTGGGCCCAGGCCTAAAACCTTTAAAAATTATATTAGGAATATGGAAGTTGATTCATAAATATAAAATTGGGCTTTGAATTAGGTAACAAGTTCGAGCTGAAAGGGTCTTTCCCTTTTTTTTGAAATTGCATTTGAATTTGAGGCCCAGATTTATAAATGTGAATTAACCAGTTGTTTTCTTTTGAGACAAATTCAATAAAAATCATAGTTAATTTAGGATTAGCCCTTAAATAAAAAATGATGAGACGAGCCTCGTTAAACCAGATGAATAAACTACGGGGCCCTCAATAAATGTTATAAAATACTTAGAATTCGGGTGAACCGTTTAGCGAATTTCACGGTTTTCCCCAAAGATAATAAAAGTGTAGTTGCTTTAGGCGCGCATTTTAATAATATTACCTTCCTTAATGCGGGTGCACATTTATGTGACCTAAATCTAAATCTCAACGAAGTCGGAATGCGTCAAAAGCCACGGGCGCACTGGTGTGACGGGGTTCGAGACACATTTTCACGACGTTGCAATTCCTATTAAAAAGACATAAAATAAAAGCGGTTAAAATAAAAGGCACATAGGTTAGAATATGTTTAGAAAATCAGATAAAAGCAAAAACAACAGTTGAGCGACCGTGCTAGAACCACGGAATCTGGGAATGCCTAACACCTTCTCCCGGATTAACAGAATTCCTTACTCGGAGTTCTGATTCGCGGACTGTTAACAGAGTCATAATTTCCTCGGATCGGGATTCAACCGGTGACTTGGGACACCATTAATTTCCCAAGTGGCGACTCTGAATCTTTAAAATAAATCCCGTTTCAATTGTCACTTCAAGTTGGAAATAACTCCCTTATTATCATATCCCTTCACGGGGTGTAGGTAAAAAGGAGGTGTGACAGATCTCATGCCACCCCTGTGCCCTCTAGCGGATAGGGAGATTCCTCCGATTCTAGAATCAACCAGTTTCTGCGGTTGGCCCCTCCAGAGTTCTCCGGTACTGATCCAGAGGCCGACCCGCAGGATTTTCTAAATGAGATGTACAAGACTCTTCGGGTGATGAAGGCTACAGAGACAGAGGGGGGTGAGTTAGCTTCTTACAGGCTGAGGGGAGCAGCATATTCCTGGTTCGAGATGTGGGAGGATTCCCGGGGGAGGGAAGTTCTACGGCAAGATGGGTCGAGTTCGTGGATGCTTTTATGGATCATTTCTTGCCTGCCGAGACTATGGCAGCTCGTGCCATAGAGTTTGAGGTCCTCAAGCAGGGCAATATGAGTGTTTGGGAGTACCACATGGAGTTCGTGAGATTGTCCAAGTATGCTCCTCAGTTGGTGTCAACTATGGATGCCAGGGTTCGACGGTTTGTTCAGGGCCTTAGTCCCTTGGTTGTGAATGAAGCTACTACAGCGGCCTTGCACTCTGATATGAATTATGGTAAGATAGTGGGATTCGCCCAGGCTACGGAGGCTAGAAAGTTGAAAATAAGGGAAGAGAGGGAGAGTAATAGCAGGGCCTGGTCAGCGGGCCACTCGGGGAGCTTAGTTGCAGGGGGGAGACCAGTTCAAGGGAGAGGGCCAGCAGGGCCATCCCATTCATATGCACAGTCCTCATCTAGTGCATCACCATCAGTGCCCCGTCATCAGCAGCGTAGTCACTTGAGACCAGGTTCAGACAGTAGGAGACCTCATCAGTCCGGTCGTCCAGGAGGGCGATCACAGCAGCAGGGGAGGGCTCCATGCCCCAAGTGTGGGAGGTTCCATTCCGAGACTTGTTATTTGGATATCCCGGTGTGTTATAGATGCGGGGTGAGAGGTCATATCCAGTGGGACTGTCTTGCGCCCAGTCAGGGCATGGGTAGGGGATTTGCTCAGTCCTCCGGTTCTTCAACTGCCACATCATCCGTGCATCCTCCAGCCCCAGCAGGGCATGGTGCAGTTAGGGGTGGAGCTCGTGGTAGAGGTGGACCCAGCCGATTTTACGCTTTGAGTAGTCGCCAGAGTGCAGAGGCTTCTCCAGATGTTGTTACAAGTATCTTGTCTGTTTAGGCCATTGATTGTTATGCTCTTATTGATCCGGGGTCCTCTTTGTCTTATGTCACCCCATTCATTGCTTCATGTTTTGGGATAGAACCCGAACAGCTTCATGAGTCGTTCTCCGTATCGACTCCGGTTGGTGATTCTATTACAGTCGCGCGAGTTTATAGGAATTGTGTTGTAACGGTATGTGGTCGTGTTACCACGACCGATCTTATCGAGCTTGGAATGGTGGATTTTGATGTGATTATGGGAATGGACTGGCTTTATTCGTGCTTCTCTAAACTTGACTGCCGGACAAGAGTCGTGAGGCACGAGTTCCCTAATGAAGCGGTTATTGAGTGGAAAAGGAATGGTGTGGTGCCGAAGGGTAGGTTTATTTCTTACCTTAAGGCTTCAAAAATGATTAAGAAGGAGTGTATCTATCATTTGGTCCGGGTGGCGGACACCACTTCAGAAGTGTCTATCCCCGAGTCCGTGCCAGTCGTGAATGAGTTTCTCGAAGTGTTTCCGGATGAGCTTCCAGGGATTCCGCCAGATAGGGAGATTTATTTCGGGATTGATGTATTGCCAGATACGCAGCCAATATCTATTCCACCATACAGAATGGCTCCAGCAGAGTTAAGGGAGTTGAAGGAGCAGCTGAAGGATTTATTAACCAATTCAAATTTGGATCTTGACATGTCGGTGGTTTTTAACCGTAGGCATTTTGCCAGGAAGTTGGTGGGCTTATCATGAATTAGGTCGGGGGAAAAGGGGTTCATTCGGCCGAGTGTGTCGCCGTGGGGTGCTCCGGCTCTTTTTGTCAGGAAGAAGGATGGGTCGCTCCGGATGTGTATTGATTACCGGCAACTCAACAAGGTCACCATCAAGAATAAATATCCTTTGTCGCGGATAGATGATTTGTTCGACCAATTGCAAGGTGCAAGGTTCTTCTCCAAAATTGATCTACGGTCCGGGTACCACCTATGAAGATCAGAGAGCAGGATATTCCTAAGACCGCTTTCAAAACTCGCTATGGTCACTTTGAATTCTTGGTCATGTCTTTTGGGCTAACCAACGCCCCGGCAGCTTTCATGGATCTTATGAATCGGGTCTTCAAGCCATTTCTAGACTCCTTCGTGATTGTTTTCATTGATGACATCCTTGTTTATTCGCGGAGCTGGGAGGATCATGCCGATCACCTCAGGGCAGTTCTACAGACTCTTCATCAGCACCAGTTGTACGCAAAATTTTTGAAATGTGAATTTTGGTTGGAGTTCGTTACCTTTCTGGGACATGTTGTTTCCAGTGAAGGGATTCAGGTGGATCCCCAAAAGATTTCAGCAGTGAAAGATTGGCCTAGACCCACGACCCCGACGGAGATCCGTAGCTTCTTGGGTTTAGCAGGGTATTATCGGAGGTTTGTGGAGGGATTCTCTACCCTCGCCTCCCCATTGACTAAGTCGACGCAGAAAGCGGTTAAATTCCAATGGTCCGACGCTTGTGAGAAAAGTTTTCAGGAATTGAAGTCGAGGTTGACCTCGGCGCCGATATTGACCTTGCCGGAAGGCACTGAAGGATTTGTGGTTTATTGCGATGCCTCCAGGGTTGGTTTGGGGTGTGTGTTGATGCAGCATGGGAAGGTTATAGCGTATGCTTCAAGGCAACTTAAGAATCACCGACGCATGATTTGGAGCTCGCGGTAGTTGTGTTTGCTTTGAAAATATAGCGGCATTATCTTTATGTGATCCATGTGGATGTGTTCTCGGACCACAAGAGTCTCCAATATTTGTTCAAGCAGAAGGAGTTGAATTTAAGGCAGCGACGGTGGTTAGAATTGCTCAAGGATTATGATATGGACATTTTGTACCATCCAGGGAAGGCGAATCTGGTGGCCGACGCTCTCAGTCGGAAGTCTATGGGTAGTTTGGCTCATTTAGGAGCGGATCAGAGGCCCTTGGCTCGGGAGGTTTATCAATTGGCCAGTCTGGGGGTTTGTATTTCGACCTCAGACGAGGAGAATGTTATGGTGCACAATGGAGCAGAATCGTCACTTGTAGCGGAAGTCAAGGAAAAGCAGTTTATTGATCCAGCATTGGCACAGATGAAGGAGGCAGTTTTGAATAACAAGACTTCGGCATTTTCACTCGGCGGCGAGGATGGTATGTTGCAATGTCAAGGTAGGCTATGCGTTCCAGATGTGGGTAATCTTCGGGAGAGGGTAATGGCGGAGGCTTACAATTCCATGTATTCTGTGCACCCAGGTTCTACGAAAATGTATCATGATCTCAAGGAAATTTATTGGTGGAACGGTATGAAGAAGGGTGTAGCGGACTTTGTATCTAAATGTCCGAATTGTCAGCAAGTAAAAGCTGAGCATCAGCGGCCCGGTGGGTTAACTCAGCTTATGGAGATACCAATGTGGAAGTGGGAGATGATCAACATGGATTTTTTGGTAGGTTTACCCCGCACTCAGCGCAAGTTCGACTCGATTTGGGTAATTGTGGATCGACTCACGAAATCAGCTCACTTTTTGCCAGTCAAGTCCACCAATACTGCAGAACATTATGCTCAGTTGTACATCAAGGAAGTAGTCGGCACTCCAATTTCTATTATCTCAGATCGAGGGGCCCAGTTCACAACTAATTTTTGGAAGAAGTTTCAGCAAGGTTTGGGTACTCAAGTGAATCTCAGCACGACTTTCCATCCGCAGACTGATGGTCAAGCGGAGCGGACTATTCAGATGCTTGAAAATATGTTGCGGGCTTGTGTCTTGGATTTCAAAGGTAATTGGGATGATCACTTGCCACTTATAGAATTTGCTTACTATAACAGCTTTCATGCTAGCATTCAAATGGCCCCATTTGAGGCACTGTACGGAAGGAGGTGTAGGTCTCCGAATGGATGGTTCGAAGTGGGTGAACCAGAACTGTTAGGGCCAGATCTTGTGCATCAGCCTATGGAAAAAGTTAAAGTCATCCAGGAGAGGATGAAAACTTCTCAGAGTCGTCAGAAATCCTATGCAGACGTGCGTCGAAGAGAATTAGAATTCCAAGTAGATGATTGGGTGTTCTTGAAAGTATCTCCCATGAAGGGAGTCATGCGATTTGGGAAGAAAGGGAAATTGAGCCCAAGGTATGTCGGGCCATATCGGATCACTCAAAGGATAGGACAGGTGGCTTATAGGCTGGAATTGCCCCTTGAGATGCCATTAGTGCACCCGGTGTTCCATGTGTCTATGTTAAAGAAAGTGGTTGGGGATCCATCCACCATCGTGCCAATTGAGACTATCGAGGTCAATGAAGAGTTATCGTATAAAGAAATTCCGGTTGCTATTCTTGATAGGCAAGTCCATAAATTGAGAAACAAGGAAGTCGCTTCAGTTAAAGTATTATGGCGAAGTCAACGAGTCGAGGAATCCACGTGGGAAGCGGAAAATGAAATGAAAGAAAAATATCCCCATCTGTTTGAACAAGTCTAGTAGTGATCGTGCGAACGGTTGTCTTTGAGCAATTTGAGGTAGTGTTCAGATTTGTGCAAAGGCACCCCATTTTTTTTCCAAATTGCCTTATTATTGTAACTTCCCTATGTGTGCCAAATTGCAAATGTTGTTGCTATTTGGGTAATGTGCAACCCTTGAAGTAAATGAAAATTTTGAGAAACTTATGTGGTAGGTAAATGATTAATGATAGTGTAGATTGGTAATGATTAATTGAAGCATTTTAGGCATGTTAAAGTGATTGAATTGTATGGGGCTCATTGAAGTGACCCAGTTGTGTGCAAGTAAATGACATTGGTTGAACCGTGTGCAATTTGTGGTGTAAAGAGAATGAACTACGTGTAAGTTGTTTAAAGTGTATGAATATGTACAAGTTGTTGAGGTAATGAATTGTATACCAGTTGTAGGGATAACAGAAACTGTGTAATGGTACTTGGAAATATGTTCCGGGGGCTCTCTAACAGGTAGATAGGCCTAATTACAAAGGAAACTCTGGCGAAATTTCTGAAAAATTTAGGAGTTAGTCAAAATTTAGGGACTTGAGGTAGGATAGAAAAGAAATATGTTACGTTGGGTGTTTAGGTCAGGCTCTACCTCTCATTCGAGGATGAATGATCCTAAGCGGGGGAGAATGTAAGGCCCCGGAAAATTTTGCTAGGCGATATAGGATTTCGGGGTGCAGGTAGACTAATTGTAATATTTTATGTGCTTTAAATATGATGCAAATGAATTGGATGTGGTGAATAAGTGTATGAGTCATTTAATAAGTGATGTGAGGTCCAAAGGGAAGCCTAAGTCTAAGCCAAGTTGGAAAATTTCATAATAGGCTAAGATTTCAAATGAATACGCACAAGACCTCACTTTGGACGAGCATATATACGTGTATATAAGGAGTTGTGGGATGCACAACCTATTAAATTAAATCTCTTTGAGTCTAGTTTCCAACGCACCAAACCGTTCTTCATTTGGAGGTGTATACAGAAAGTTACGACCATTTTACTGGGCAGGTGTCGAAGCGCGTCCTTAGCGCGGCCGCGCATATTGGGAAGTATTCTGCCTCCTTAGCGCGGCCTTAGCGCGGGCGCTCTAGTAGCAGACCTCTAAATACACCTAAGGACGGGAAATGAGAGGATTTAAGTCATTTCTCAAGCCTAGGGCATCCTCTCCATCCCCAATCCGACCAAGGTATCCAATCACACACCTAAGGTGAGTTTTTAAGTGTGTTTTCATGGTGATTTCACCTCTCAATCACTAGTTAAAACAAGGTTTTGATTGGATTTTTTCAAAATCTTAAGAACATCCCAAAAGTTGTATTTCAAGATTTGGCCTACAAGAGGTAATCTTTTACCCTTAGACTTACATATATGGATATATAATGGGAATATGAGTATGAATTAAGTGTTGGAACTCTTGGTGTAGTGATGGGAAGCCATAAGTTCCCAATATAATACATAATTATTGTAGAGATTGAAAGGGTGATTATTTGATATGATTTATTGGTTGGGTGTGAATGGATGGTTACACATATGTTGTTGGAAGTTATAAATTGGTTAGGAATGATGGTGGAATAAATTGTTGGTTAATGGTGATAGTTGGATGAACTAATACTATGGTTATAAGATGAAGAGATTTATACCTACAAGGCGTTTGATAATATGCCTAAATGGCTTAAGTTATGGAATTTGTTACTAATATTGGCCTATTGATTGTTGTATTGTATATTGAAGTTGCTTAAGTGTATTGGATCATTGTAGTATCATTAAGGGGCGAATTTGAGGTATGTATGGCTAACTTTAACTCTTGTAGAATCCCCTTGTTGTGACGAGCATACGGTATGTGTACCTTGTATGAAAATATGTGTATTGATTGTCTTAGTTGATTTCCACACCACCATGATATATGTGATTGTGAGAAGTGATTTGATGTGCCTACCTTATTATGTGCAAAATTTGTAAATGCTTGAGGATACCGACGTGGAAGTATGTGTTAACGAATGAAAGAATGTTAATGTGTCCAAATGTGGGAATGTGTATAATGGCTAAAAACCCTGCGTGGTAAGTAATGAAAGAGGGTATTGTGAAATGACGTAAATAAGTTAAACGATTACGACAACACCTTGTACATGAATTACTGCTTGGTGACAGTTACGGTGCCTTGGGCCCAAATGTATGAATTGTTGATATGAACTTGTGTTTCCTTGAAATGATGATTCTTGTGATGTGTTGTTTGTGGTTGTGATTACAAAATGTGATTGTCAGGCGGGGGCGGGTTGCGCGCTGCAACACAAAGTAATAAGGTGTGGGTTGTGGTGATAAGGGTGGCCGAGGTAATAAGGGTGGCCGAGGTAATAAGGGTAGAAGAGTGACTATAATCACTATTGAAATGAAAATATATGAAACTCTTGAATATGGAAATGTTGGAAAGGGAAAAGGAGAGATTGTGAAACTTTTAATTTTGGTTGTTTCTTCCTACGTGCAATGCTTGTTGGTTTTATTACTGTCTCTTAACTGTGTATTGTTTGATTGTACTTGGGATAAAATTTGTTCATACATACCAGTACAATTCAAATGTACTGACGTCCCTTTTGCCGGGGGCGCTACATTCTTGTTATGATTGTAGGTGGTTCTATAGCAGGTACTCCAGTCCACCAACAGTAGCACCTCCTCCACTTTCCGTCAGCTGTATTGGTGAGCCCCTTTCCTCTCGGGGCCCTGCGTGGCTCATGCCGCTTTTCCTCCCGGAGTCTTATTTTGGTATTTGTGTAAGCTATAGCCGGAACCTTGTTACCGGCAAGTATTGTAACACTCTTTTGTATCCTTAGAGGCTCCGTAGACAGGAAAACGTGGGTTATGTACTTATGTATTTTGGGCAGTATAACTTGTAGATCACGTAAAGTGAGCATGTATGTTACTATGAATCGTAAGAATGTGTTTAATCATAAATGCATGTTTCACTTGAATAATGAGTATTGAAATCACGGGGTAACATGTGGGATAGGAAAGGCACCCTGGTTCGCTTGACTGGGGCTACCCGGTCGAGCGCCGGTCGAGCCCCTCGGTTTTGGGGCGTGACAAAATACCAAAATAACAATCGGAACCATGAATCAGATACGAGAACGCATGGGATTTACAATGAAACTCATGAATAGTTAAAATCACAAAAAAAGAAACGTTTGATTCCTACCAAACCAACTCGGAATGACACCAAACTTTGCACACAAGTTCCAAATGACCAAACTGACCTATTCCAAGTCCCGAAATATGAACTTAACCTAATAGCCATAAAGGAAATCAAACTTAGGAAATTTCTAAACCTTCAAATTGCCAACTTTCGACAAAAAGAACCAATTTAACCTAGGAACCTCCGAATCCAATTCCGAGCATACGTCTAAGTCCAAAATCACCCTACAAGCCTATTACAATCCACTTCTAAGGTTTTTTCTTAAAAGTCAAACATCGGTCTGCATTTCCAACTTAAGCTTCGAAACTAAGAACTAATTTTTCCAAATCAATCCAAAACCAACCCGAAACAAAACCAACCATCCTTGCAAGTCATAAAGCCACAAATAAACATAAGGGAAGCTTCAAAAGGGTAAACAGTCTCAATTACACAACACAATAGGCTGGGTCATTTCAATACCCCTTAGACTATAGTAGATGTAGTGAACAATGAGAGAGTACGTTCATGTCCTTGGATGGGGTGGGCGGCGAGGAGCAAGGGTAGAAAGGGGTATAAGGGAGCATCTAGGCTGAGAGTTGGGTCCTGGAACATATCAATGTTGACAGAGAAGTCTACAGAGTTAGGTAAAATTCTTCAGAAGAGGAAGATCAATGTAGCATGCATCTAAAAGACTAGATAGGTGGGTACGAAGGCTCGGAATGTGTATAGGTTTAAAAGTTGGTACTAAGGAGGAGCTGGGGGTAAGAACGTGGTAGGTATTTTAGTTAATAGGGACCTTAGGGAGCTTGTGGTCGAGGTTATGTGGGTTAATGATAGGTTGATGAGTATTAAACTTGTAGTTGGAGGGTTCATTGTAAACGTGATTAGTGCATACGCTCCTCAAGTAGGCTTTGACCAGGAGGTCAACAGGCATTTCGGGGAGGATTTGGACAAGATGGTGCGTAGTATCCTGCACACCGATAAGCCTTTCATTAGTGGGGATTTCAATGGTCATATTGGGGCTAATGATAGGGATTATGACGATGTGCATGTATGGTTCGATTTTGGAGATAGGAACGACGGAGGCACCTCACTGTTGGATTTCGCTAGAGCTTTTAAATTGGTGATAACTAACTCGAGTTTTCTAAAGAGAGAAGTCCACCTAGTCACCTTCCAGAGTTCGATAGCCAAGACCCAGATTGATTACCTCCTTTACAGGAAATGTGATAAAGGTTTATGCACTAATTTCAAGGTCATCCCAAGTGAGAACCTCACGACCCAGCATAGGCTCCTAGTAGTGGACCTGGAGATCAAGAGTAGTGGGAGAAAGAGGGCGGTGTAGGATCAAGTGGGGTAACTTGGCTAAGGACAAAGCTCATGAGTTGGGGGAGAGGTTGCTGGTTGTAAGGGCCTTAGGATTAGGGGAACGGAAAAAAGTATGTGGACCACGATCGCGAATTGCATTAGGGAAGCTGCGAGAGAGGACTTAGGGGTCACGAGATTTTTTGAAAGTGACAATTCCATTCAGTTCGCTTTCGGAAAACTTGCTGGTCGCGGATTAGTTCGTTCTGCGCCGCCAGCGGCCTCAACTCAAAGGCGCAGGTTGATCTCTCTGGTTGAGGCTGCATTCATTTATTCATATTCAACTTGACACGTGGGAAGGGCTTACTCTACTAGTGGCTCGGCTTGGTCTCGCTCCGATCCACGACTTTAAGATTAAGATCCGCTTATTCTTTGAGATGACAAAGCTCCCCACTAGACGCAAATTGCCGAATCAACACCAGGCAGTATAGGTGGGAGTCACAAAGGGGACTGGTGGTGGAATGGAGAGGTCTAAGGTAAAATGAAAGCCAAGAAAGCGGCTTATTCGAAGTTGGTGAAGAGTACAGACGAGGAGGAAAAAAGGACATTTTGGGAGTGTTATAAGAAGGCAAAGAAAGAGGCAAAGTTAGTTGTTACAGCGGCTAACACTACAGCATTTGGACGTCTATACAAGGAACTCAGGGCCAAAGGCGGACAAGAAGTTATACTGGTTGGCCAAGGTGAGGGAGAGGAAGGGCTATGACTTGGACCAAGTAAAGTGCATCAAAGACGAGGACGACAAAGTATTTACGGATAAGGAACATTTTAAACGAAAATGGTAGACATACTTCCATAAAATGTTGATGAGGAGGGGGATAGAAGCATTGTGTTGAGTGAGTTGGAGCACTCGGAGAGTCGGCGGGATTATTGTAGGCATATTAAGGTAGAGGAGGTGGAAGGGGCGATGCGTAAGATGAGTAGGGGCAGAGCGATGGGCCTAGATGAAATCCTAGTGGAATTTTGGAAAATCGTGGGCCGAATAGGCTTAAAGTGGCTCACTGGGTTGTTTAATGTCATTTTTAAGACAAAAAAGATGCCCGAGAATGGAGGTGGACTACGATAGTTCCTATTTGCAAGAACAAGGATGATATCAAAAATTGCAGCAATTATAGGGGTATAAAACTATTGAGCCATATGAAGATTTGGCAAAGGGTGGTGGAAGTCAGATTGAGGAGGAGCGTGTCTATCTCTGAGAAGCAGTTCGAATTCATGCTGGTGCGTTCGACTACGTAAGCTATTAATCTACTCAGGAGATTAGTGAGCAATATAAGGAAAGGAAAACGGACTTGCATATGGTGTCCATCGACCTTGAAAAAGCGTACGATAAAGTTTGGAGAGAGGTTCTATGGAGTTTTTTAGAGGTTAGCGGCATTCCGGTAGCGTACACTATGGTGACTAAGGATATGTATGATTGTGCTAAGACTCGGGTGAGGACTGTAGGAGGGTACTATGAGCACTTCATAGTTATGATGGGGCTACACCAAGGATTGACTCTTAGCCCATTTTTATTTGCCTTGGTGACGGACATGTTGACGCGAGACATCCAAGGGAAGGAGCCATAGTGCATGCTATTTTCTGATGATATAGTGTTGATCGACAAGACGAGATGTGGGATTAACCTGAGGTTGGAGGTTTGCAGACAGACCTTGGAGTCTCAAGGTTTTAAGTTGAGCCGGACAAAAACAAAATACTTAGAGTGCAAATTCAGTGACGGGACACATGAAATAGACGTGGATGTGAAGCTTGATACTCAAGTTATCCCCAAGAGAGATAGTTTCAAGTATCTCGTGTCTATTATCCAAAGTAACAACGAGATTGACGAGGATGTCACACATTGTATTGGAGCGACATGGACAAAATAGAGGCTCTCATCCAGTGTTTTATGTGATAAGAATGTGCCGCCAAGACTTAAGGGTAAATTTTACAAAGTGATTGTTCGACCAACAATGCTATATAGGGCGGAGTGTTGGCCAATCAAGAAATCTCATGTGCGAAAAATGAAAATAAAAGAAATGAGGATGTTGAGATGATGAGTGGGTGTACCAGGAGAGACAATATTAGGAATGAAGCTATTCAGGACAAAGTGAGAGTGGCCTCCGTGGAGGACAATATGTGGAAGTCAAGGTTGAGATAGTTCGAGTACGTAAAGAGGAGAAGCATTGACGCTTCTGTTATGAGGTGTGAGATGTTGGCCATGGCTGGTTTGAGAAGGGGTCGAGGTAGGCTAAAGACGTACTGGAGAGAGGTAATTAGGCATGATATGGCACAACTTCAGCTTACTGAGGACATGACCCTTGATAGGAGGGTGTGGAGGTCGAGAATTAGCGTAGAAAGTTAGTAGGTAGTTGAAAGTTTCTCCTTTTCTTACCAGTAGTTTTAGTAAGCACTCATGTTCCTTCTTACTCTTAGATCTATATTTCGTCATGTAGTTTAGTTCCCTTCAGTTAACGTATTCCATGTTGTTATTATTTAGTACTACTTATTCTCCCCCCCCCCCCAGCCTACTTAGTAGTACTTCTTCTTCTTCTTCTTCTCACTCTTTCGTAGCCGAGGGTCTATTGGAAATAATTTCTCTACCTTCACGAGGTAGGGGTAAGTTCTACGTACACACGACCCTCCCCAGATCTCACTTGTGCGAATATACTGGGTTTGTTGTTGTTGTAATGTAAGTGAAAGTACATATAATTCGAGTGATAATATAGATGTTATTTAAATGATCAAACTCTCGCATTCAAAATGAAAATTTACACTTGACAGTATGAAAAATAAACTATTGCGACACCCTAAGAAGAAAAGAAAAGAAAGAATGATAAACTACAATTATTTGCACACCAAACTGAATAAACAAAGGCAAAAAGAATGATTACATCTTAAATAAATGAATAAAAAACTGAAAAAAATAAAATGATATAGATAAGTCATCAGGAAAAAATAACTCCCACTTGTCGTGAACGCGCCTAAACCACTTGCTAGGTGAGCCAATCATAAAATAATAGCGGAAGAACAATAATAACAGAGAAATAAAGGAGTCTAAAATTCGAATAGCGTAGATAAATAATAACCAATACAACAATTACCCAGAACTGGTAGTACTGAGACATAAGTCTAATACATCAATACAAGTCTGCTAATACAATATACTGTCTGAAGTAACAATAGTAATAACAGATAGAATGAGACACCAGGGATTGCGATCGGAATGCAGCTCTACCTCGTGTCGCAATAGCACCTGCGACCACACTCAACGATCAGCTGGGTCTCATACCTAGATATGCACAATGAAGTATAGAGTCTAGTATGAGTACAATTGATCTCATGTACTCAGTAAGTATCATGACTAACCTTGGTAAGGTAGTGGCAGAATGGTCAGTGATACTCACTAATCAAACCTGTACAGTTCATGAATGTATATGTACACAGCAACAATACCAGAATCTACGCATGGTAATCAAGCTAATAGTTCAGCATATTAAGGAGATAAGTAAGAATAGCAAGTCAAGTTACACAGATTTGACATATGAAGAAGATATGTATCGTGAGTTATCACATCAACGAAATCAGCATATTGAGAAGATATGCATAAAATGCATGTATACACTCCAAAGCTAGCATATAGAGAAGATATGCAGTAACTCATGTATATATCCAAGGAGTTTGCATATGGAGAAGATACACAAAGCCCAAACAATGGTCAGTTTCTACAATCTGTGTTTATGTCATCAAGGAGAAACATGAGAGGATGACCCTAGGAGGATGGATCCTTATCCACACGTTGTACGGACAACTCACGTACAATAATTACAACATCCGCATGGAAAACTCATGTTCTTTTAAACATATACAAGAATACACGTATACGAACAACAGATATCAAGTTACATACTCAAGGAATGAGTAACGATAACATGCTAAGGTGTATGTATGCGCGAAGTATACAATGACAACTGAGATTAGGCGGGTACGCCATACAACAATATTCATGCTCAAAAATGATATCAAAGCTTATACATGGTCTCTAACATGACTTAGTTCACATAACCATACAAATGACCAAACAGGTACCATAGGAAGTACACACTCCAAACAACGCATACTAGAAGCCTAAAATCCTATCAGGTCAAAATCATACATAGCACCCTCATATACGCTCATCACCTCACGTATATGTCGCTTTTCACACATTTAAATTATCCAAATAAAGTAACATCCTATGTGGTATTCCCTCACACAAGATTAGGCAAGATAGTTACCTCAAACGAGCTAAATCAATACTCCAAGAATGCCTACCCCTTAGAAATCACCTCCAACCGGCTCGAATCTAGCAAAAAATAACTAAATCACATCGTGCAAAGCCATAAGAATCAATTCCAAGCATAAAGCTATAAATCTTTATTTAATTCCTAAAAAGTCAATGAAAGTCAACCCAGCCCATATGGATAAAACTCGAGTCAAGCGGTAGATCCCGACCAGCCATAATCCGATGAGTCCAACTATGTGATTAGATTTCAAATCAAGTCCAAATTGACCTTCAAATTGCAAAAATTCAACTCTTAAGTTGTAGGGAAAAACCTTAATTTCTCTTCCAAAATATCATGATTAAAGTGCATAAATCCATGGGAGTTCAAAATAAATAGTCAAAATCCAAGTGAAAATTACTTACCCAAAAAGTAGTGATGACAATCTCCCCAAAAATTGCTTCTAGCCGAGCTTCAAAACTCAAAAAAATGAAAAATAAGCCAAACTCTTGAAATATACCTCCTGTCAGGCATCCTCACACATGGCTCATTAAGTCGCAGGTGCTCTACTCGCTTCTGGAATCAATGTTGTGCATCTGCGCTCCTCCAACCTAGGTCCAATATAGCTTATGCAATCCAAAGATCTGCAGACGTGGAGATGAGGTGCAACTTCCTCCTTCGCATCTGCAATCGAAGCCTGACAAAACATGCATCTGCAATCAACCCCTCGCAGATGCGCTCTCGCAGGTGCGACATCTTCTCTCGAAAGTGCGCCCAACCAGGCCTGCCTCCCTTTCACTTCTACATCATGAATCACACATGTGCGGTCATCGCTCCTGCGCACCACCCTTTGCAGGTGCGGTGCACCAGAACCAACAATACCAAACAACTCCAAAATAGTCTGAAACCCATTCAAAACACACTCGAGCCTCGCAGGACCCCATCCAATCATACCAACAATTCCAAATATATTATCCAAACTTATCCAAAGGCCCAAAACATCACAATTAGCATCAATATCACGAATCGACGATCAAAATCCATCTCTTAATCTTCCAAACCTTCTGTCTTCGCTAAACATGTCCGACTCATGCCTAAATATTCAAGGTTCTATCCAAACTTCACAGACAAGTCTCAAACCATTAGATGAACCATCCAAGTTTCGAAACAACAATCCAAGTCCGACATCATCAAAGTAAACTCCCGGTCAAACCTATGAACTCTATAAAAATTCAAATTGCCAAATTTGGCAAATTGATGCAAAACTTCCTAGGAACCTCCAAATCAAATCTGGACATACGCCTAAGTCCAAACGTACCATACGAACCGATTAGAATCACCAATCCAAGATCGTCTACTCAAAAGTCAAACCTTGGTCAACTCTTACAACTTAAGCTTCAAAAAAAACTAAGTTCTCCATTAATTCTTAAACCTTCACAAAGTCAAAATACCCAATGCCGCAAGTCAAAAAAAACAAACACGTATATGGAGACATCAACTAGGGGAACTGGGCTTAAATACACAAAACGATATGCTAGGTCATTACATTCTCTCCCTCTTAAATGAACGTTCTTCCTCGAACGTTTTAGAATCATACCAGGAATGCCAATAAGAAGAGGATATTTACTCCGCATATCATGGTCGGTCTCACAAGTCGCCTCTTCGACCTATCGTCCTCTCGATAGGACCTTCACTGATGTATTATCTTTCAATCTGAGCTTCCAAACCTGCCAATCAAAAATGTCCACCGGCTCCTCTCCGTAAGCTAGATTTTCATCCAAATGCATCGAGCTAAATCTAACATGTCTGAATGATCTTCATGGTTCTTCTGAAGCATCGAAACATGAAACACTAGATGAACTCCTAACAAGCTAGATGGCAAAACAAGCCTGTAAGCCACCTCACCCACTCTCTCCAAAACCACAAATGGACCAATGTATCGAGGACTCAACTTGTCCTTTTTCCAAATCTCATCACGCCTTTCATAGGCGAAACTCTAAGAAGAAACTTCTCACCCTCCATAAAGTCCACATCACGAACCTTCCTATCAACATAACTCTTTTATCTAGATTGAGCTATGTGAAGCCTCTCCTGAATCAACTTCACCTTTTCTAAAGCATCACGAACCAAATCTATGCCCAATAATCTAGCCTCACCGATCTCAAACCAACCAACTAGAGAATGACATTGTCTCCCATATAATGCCTCATACGGAGATATGTGAATAATAGACTGGTAGTTCTTGTTGTAGGCAAACTCCACTATAGGTAGAAACTGATCCCATTGGCCTCCAAAATCAATAACAAAGGCCCTTAGAATATCCTCCAATATTTGAAAGGTCCGCTCAGACTGTCGATCCGTATGAGGGTAAAATGCAGTACTTAACTCCACATGCGTGCCAAAATCACGCTGAACAGTTCTCTAAAAGTGCGACGTAAACTAATGTCACGACCCCAAAATCCCACCTTTAGGACCGTGATGGCACCTAGTCTCTAAGACCAGTTAAGCCTAGCACATGTTGAGAATTAACAGAAATAAACAACTTAGCTACTAAATTAAATTGATAATGACATAATAAAAACTAAAACTGATTAATAGTCATACATCCCAAAACCGGTAATACGGAGTCTGTTGCTCCCAAACGCACACGCAAGTATACGTGGTCGACAAGTAATATAGGATAGTAAGTCCAGATATCGTACCCACAGGGACTTGTGATTAACTATTAACTAAATTAGACTATCCTAATTTTCTAAACAAGAATTAAACCGAGAAGTATTTGGTTCTAAACTCATTAAATAAAGAATATAAACAATGAACTTTTAACAAGGAGAAAGAGCAGATATTTTATGATATCAATGTAATGAAAACGATCTAGGGTTATGGGCTATCTAACATTCCTATTGTATTCTTCAATTGAATTGACTAACTAATTTATCTAGTTTATTGGTTGACGGGGTTAATATTGCTCGTAGCCTTCTCCCGAAGTACCACTCGCCTATTCAAGCTAACCTAACGCCTATATTCCTATGGAATTAGGATTAACAAGAACGCATTTACAATTCCCTATAATAACAAAGCAAGGCGATTAGGTATATTCCTATCCTAACCGCAAATCCGCTCACCTTAAGAGTTAAGATCTTGCTCTACTCAATCTTATATGCAATTTAGAATTCCCTCTCCCGAGTTCAATCCTAGATTTGTAGATAATATTCAATTGGTTATCAAGCAATCAAATAATTAAGCGCAAGATTGAATAAATAAACCAATATGATAAACTAAGAAATCAAAATCAATATCCGAATAACAATAGTCATGAAAGAACCACAACCCTAGAACGTGAAGTTTAGCTCCACGTAGACATGGTAGCAAAACAACAAATCATACAAAGAAATATAAAAAGATTAAGTTGGTGGAAGAAAAGATAAAACCCGGCCTCCACGGCGGCTCTGTGCTCTTCCTTGGTCAAAAATTGCTTTCAAAAACGTTCTCCTATGTATATATACCAAGTAGGGTTGGGCCCAAACAATTATAACTTCTCCAATGTGAAAAAGGACACTTTTCCCGGGTGAGACGCGCGCCCTTCGCGCCCTCTTCGCACCTTTCTACCTCGGCCTGTAATACGTGCGAACTATGCGCAAACTTCACGCGTTCGCGCATTTTTCACCCTATTCTGTTACGAATTTTGAAAAACGTAAAACATAAAAGCTGTAGCCCTTTGAGTTATCGTTCCAACCATATATTGTGGATCCAAAATGGAGTTTTGAGAAAAAAGTTATATCTATTTTATTAGACAGTGCACAATCTGCCTACTGAAGTCTTCGTTTGCTCTAACTATCATCCGTTGACCTCCAAACACGATCCCGGCTTAATTCCTTGAACTTTTACTCAAACTTTAAAGCTCCAAATCACTTGAATTCATTCCATAACATCTACATAGCTCGGAATCACTCCTACAAGGCATAAAACACACCATTAGTACAAAACACTAGCGATTAAAGCTCAAACTCAATTAAAGTGCAGTAATTTAGAGTGTAATAATCGACAAAATACACAATTATAGCCTATCATCAGAGTCATACGCTCTAATGAGAGCAAACTAAAAATCTCAATACAACACTGTTTCGGAATAAAAATAAACAGTAATACTGAAAGACAACAGTAGATGACTCCCAGGCCTGCGACCGGGATTGCAAGTATACCTTGAGGTCTCCTCGAGTGTGCTACTTGCTTTTACGATCAATGCTGCAAAATGCGCTCCTCCAACGCAAGTCCAATGCCACTTCTGCGATCCAAAGATCCGCAGATGCGGAGACGTAGGTGAGGCTTTTTCCTTCACTTCTGCGATCCCAGCTCGACAAAACATGCATCTGTGATCAACCTCTTACAGAAGCGCTCTCTCAGATGCGACTTCATGTCTCATAGGTGCGCCCAGCCTGACCTGCCTCATTATGCCACCCATGACACGTAGCCATCGCAAATAACTCAAAAATAGTGCCTCAACCAAGTTTAGGTAAGATACTTACCTCAAGCAAGCCAAATCAGTACCCTAGAACTCCCTTCCCATGTGAATCAACCTCTAGATGGTCGAATCTAGCAAAAATAACATAATAACATCAATAAAAGCCATAGGAAACAACCCCAAATAATAAAGCTATGATCTTCATATAAATACACAATGTCAACCCAAAAACCTAACCCAGGATTGCCTCTGGGAACCCGAGAAAAGTCACAAATTCCGAATACCCAATCTAATACGAGTCCAGCCATAGAAGTTTCATCTAATTCCAACTCCGAATAGGGCTTCAAATCCTAATTTTTCATTTTAGAAAAGTTTTGCTAAAATCCCCAATTTTCTTCACTTAGATTCACCGATAAAAACAAAAAATCAGGGTTGAAAACATGAATATGAAATAAAGCTCGAGTCAATAACACTTACCCCAATCGAAATCATGAAATTTCCTCAAGAATCGCCCAAATCTGAGCTCCCAATCTCAATATATCATAAAATGACTAAAACCCTCAAAATAGAGGACTAAAGGGTATGCCCAGGCATACCCTTTACGAACGCAAGGCACGTGCCTTGCGTTCTCGAAGCATAAAATGATGACTGCCTCAAATAAGCATTCATGTTCGCATCCATACCCTCGCAAACGCGATGAAGAACAAACCTGTCCCCACACGAATGCGGCCAGGACCTCGCAAACGTGTAGGCCAAACACTCCCAGCTCCTAGCTACATCACGAAGGTGGAGCCAAACCGCAAACGCGATGAAAGGTGACCGCCTATATCACTAACCCTCCTTGAACATGACTGCCAAGTCGTAATCGCGATGAAGAAACCACTCAGTAATTCAGCAGTCCAAAACTCAGAGGGGTTAGTCTGAAACCACCTCGAAACACCCCTGAGGTCTCGAGACCCCTTCCACTCACCCCAACCAATCCCAAAACTTAACACGAACCTACATTAGGCCTCAAATCACATAAAATAACATCAAAACCACAAATCATACCTCAATCCAAACTTAATGAACTAATCCAAATTTTCGAATTCAAAACTTACGCTGAATATCCCTAAACAACTCGGAATGACCTCAAATTCTACACATAAGTGCCAACTAGCATAACAAACCTATTCCAACTCCCGAAACAACAATCCCAACCCAACATACTCAAAGTCAACTCCCAGTCAAACCTATGAACCTTCCAAACCTTTAAGTTTCTAACTTTCGCCAATTCAAGCCAAACAAACCTAGGAACCACCGGAGTAAAAATCGGACTTAATCCTATGTCCAAAATCAACATACTAACCTAATGGAACTGTCAATACACTATTATGTGGTCGTTTAAACAAAAGCGAAACATCGACAAACTCTTGCATCTTAAGCCTCCAATCATGGGACTAAGTGTCCCAATTCAATCCAAAACTTTCCCGAAACCAAACCAACAATCCCCACAAGTCACAAAACAACAAAGAAGCATACAGTAAGCATCAAATAGGGGAACGGGGCTCAAATACACAAAACGACCAGCCGAGGTGTTACATTCTGCCCCTCAAGCAAATGTTCATCCTCGAATGAGTCTAGAGTCATCCTTGAAGTGCCCAAAAGGTGAGGATATGTACTCTGCATATCATGCTTGGTCTCCCACATCGCCTCCTCGACCGGTTGACCCCTCCACTAAACCTTCACCGATGCAATATTCTTCGACCTCAGCTTGTGAACCTACCCATCCAAAATGGACACTAGCTCCTCATCATAAGTCAAGTCATTGTCCAACTGCACCGAGCTGAAATCTAACACATGTGACAGATCCTCGTAATACTTCCAGAGCATGAAAATATGAAATATTGATGTGTAACGACCCGGCCGGTCGTTTTAAGAACTAACGCCTCGATCCCCTATTAACTGCTTCCCCTGTGTCTTTTTCGGCTATTGTTTTGCCGGGATGATTCATTTTGAGTTTCGGAGTGTTTTGGGTTACTTAGTCCCTAAATGAGAGCTTAAGTCTTAGAATTTAGACTGTAGTCGGAAGAGTGTGAAGACAGCTCTGGAATTGAATTATGTCTAGTCTGCTAGCTCAGTTAGGTGATTTTGGGCTAAGGGGCGTGTCTGGATTGCATTTTTGAGGTCCGTAGCTCATTTAGGCTTGAAATGGCGAAAGTTGAATTTTTGAAGTTTCGGGCCGATAGTGGAATTTTTGATATCGGGGTTGGAATCCGATTCCGAAAGTTGGAGTAGGTCCATAGTGTTGAATATGACTTGTTTGCAAAATTTGGGGTCAATCGTACGTTGTTTGGTTGGTTTCGGCATCGGTTGTAGAATTTTGAAATTTCAAGTTCATTAAGTTTGGGTTGGAGGGTGATTTGTGATTTTAGCGTTGTTTAATGTGATTTGAGGGTTCGACTAAGTTCGTCTAATGTTTTAGGACTGGTTGGTATGTTTGGTTGAGGTACCGGGGGCCTCGGCTGTGTTTCGGGTGCTTAACGGATTGGTTTAGGACTTATGCATTTTGCTGAAGTTTCGGGTCTAAAATGTCGCAGGTGCGAAGCCACGGAAGCGGCTAACGAGCCGCAGATGCAGATTTAGGCCTTGTCAGCTGGGATCGCAGGTGTGGCTGGGGGACCAGAGAATCGGCCCAGTGCCCGCAGATGCGGCCCTAGCCCAGTTAAGTGGATTTCACACCTGTGATGATTCTTCCACAGGTGCGGGACTGCAGATGCGGTCCTACGAGCGCAGAAGCAGAAATCGCTGGGTAGAAAAGAGAGAATTTGAGGGTTTGAGTTCATAACTCTAAAATTTGATTGAGAGCTCGGTAGAAGGCGAAATTTGAAGAGATTTTCGGAGAAAGTTCGTGGTTAATGATTCCTAACTCCTTTTTTACTATATCCCATTAGTCTAAGCTTAATTTCATCATTTAATTTCGGATTAGGGGTGAAAATGGGGAAAATTTGAGAAAAGTTCTTAGGCCGAATTTTGGGATTTTGATCGGGATTTTGGTATCGGATTGGAGTGAATTTTGTATGGTTAGACTCGTGAGTGAACGGATGTTCATAATTTGTGACTTTTACCCGATTCCGAAGCGTGGGCCCGGGGAGGATTTTTGGGTGTTTTTCTATTCTTTTGTTCTAGCTTTGATTTCATTAGCTAAATTAGTTGCTTGTAGCTATATTTATGTTATGTAATTGATTTGATTAGATTTGGGCCACTCGGAATTGGATACTCGTGGCAAGAGCATGATTTCTGATTGATTTGAGCTTGGTTCGAGGTAAGTGGCTTGCCTAACCTTGTGTGGGGAAACTCCCGATAAGATTTGGTACTGTTGATATATGAATGCCGTGTACGTGAGGTGACGAGTGCGTACACAGGCTATTTCTTGAAAAATCTCGTTTTGCATTAAGTAAATATCAACGTTTTCCTTTAATTGAGCAATACTAGTATATGTAGCCATCCCATTTATCTTAAGAAAGCATGCTTACGTGCCTTAACTGCCTTAACTGCCTACCTGGACTCTGTGCAGCATGTTTAGAGTAAGAATTACCTGTCTTCTTTGATACGAACTTAATCAAAACTGTAGATTTCCTTATTGAAACTATTGTTTATGTTGAATGAGTTGTGTATTTACTTTGGGACTACGGGACGGTATCCTGGGAGATCCCATGTTGCTATCTCTATGTACTGAGTTGTTATTTTACTGTGATTTCACTTTTGTTGACTATTAGCATTTATCATTAGTGTGATATTTCATACTTTTTTATCTTGTTATATATATATACCAGTAGGGTCCTGACCTGATCTCGTCACTACTCGATCGAGGTTAGGCTTGGCACTTATTGGGTACCGCTATAGTGTACTCTGCCTTTTCTTGCACATGTTTTTCGTGTGCAGATCCAGGTACCTCTTCCCAGCCATATTTTCAGTGAGGCGAGGCGATCTTAGAGACTTCGAGGTATATCTGCCTCATCCGCAGACCTAGAAATCCCTCTCTACTCTTCCTTAAGCTAAAGACTTCTTGTATTTTCCTTCGTTGATAATTTTCTAGAGTTTAGAAGCACTATTTACTTCTGTAGCTTGTGACTCATCATATTCCAGGTTTTCGGAAAATTTATGTTCCGTTCGAGAGTGTTTATTGTATATGCCGAGCGGCATCAAAACTCTTTAATTAAATTTACCTGTTAAATTGTTAGTTTTCACATGCGCTGATGGTTAGTTCTCTAGGGTCTTGCCTCTCTTTACCGCTCTTCTAGCTTTAGGCGTAGGTCCCCCCTTTTTAGGTCTTAGAGTCTTGGTTATATCTTGTATTTTTTGCTAACTAGTCCCTAGGTCTTTTTGTGTATTAGGTCCCTAGGTTTTCAAGAAAGGTGTTAAGGGTATTGGGCTCAGGGAATGGGCTGGGGAATTATAGGCTAGGTCCGAAAATAGGCCTAAAAATGGGTCGTTTTAGCCTGAATTTTATTCTTTCCCCGCGAACGAGACTAAAATACGATCTCATTTATTAGTTAGTCCTACTTACGTAAAATAACTGTTAAAATAAAACTGACCGTTAAAACTATTTTTGATAGTTTTCAAGATTAAAAATGACTACAAAACATTGATTAAACTATTTTTTTGAAATTTTTATTTTCTTGTAATAAAATAAAATAAAAGAGTCAAAATTAGTTGAAATAGCGATATTAGGCCTAAATTAAATATTTACGTGCTAAAATATAAAAAATCTTGGGGAGGGTCAAAAATCACATGTCTACACTCGTTTCTTTTCTGCAAAATGTTAGGCTTACCTAGTCGTAGAGACAGGTGTCGTCACGACGGTTCACGGAGGGAGCATTTGGGTCATGAAAAGTTGGTATCAGAGCTCTAGGTTCATAGGAGTCGTGAGTCACAAGCAGGTTTATTAGAGTCTCGCGGATCGGTACGGAGACGTCTGTACTTATCTTCGAGAGGCTATGGAACTGTTAGGAAAATTCCACTTCATTTGATTCCTTGTCGTGCGAGATTATTGACTTTGAAATTCTAAACTTCAGCCTTCTATTCTCTCATAGATGGTGAGGACACGTGCTACCAGAGGTGACAAAGCACCCGTGCCCCTATTAGGGCCGCCAGAGGCTGGGGGCGAGGTAGAGGCCGAGGACGCGCACGTGGTGCAGCCAGAGCACCCGCGCGAGCTGCTACAAAGGAGCCACCAGCAGCTCCAATCGTAGCCCAGGCGCTTGATACGCGTACTACTACTACTACTGTCGCGCCCCCTTTTTTCTCGCGAAATCGGGTTTATGACATTTTGGTTCTGACAATTGTTCCTTTTGGGAAAGGGGTTTTGCATTTTTGAAGAGTCGCCACCTAACGATTTAAGGTGCGTTAGTGCACCTATAGGGTTCATTTATAACTACGTTTGGTAACCAGAGACAGCGTAAGGGCTTGAAATTATCCTAAGGGGAAGGTGTTAGGCACCCTTCAGGATCCACCAGTGTGGTTCCCGACCAAACAGCTTTTGTGGATTTGTACAATTTAGCAAATAAACAAGTATGGCTCAAATAATAGGTGTTTTAAATTTAAGTACATAGATATTTGAAAAACAGTTAATGAAAAGCTAGATTTTGAAAAGAATTACAATCTAAGCATATTTATGAATGTAAAGGGGTATCCTAGGTTTGTTTATAATATGGATCACATCAATGCAATACCCGGTATGACACTCCTAAAAGAGGGGCTACACGTTGGTATTAACGCACCGGTCATCATATCCATATCTACCCTTTCCCGCCCCGTAAAGGTAATTAAAGCGAGGGTTGGTCTCGACCCCTATTGCATGTTGTTACCCGTCCCTTCCTATCAGTNGAACCTATTCTAACTCTTGAAATATCGATCCAAACGCGATAACATCGAAGTCAACTCCCGGTCAAACCTATGAACTATCCAAAGCTTTAAATTGACAACTTTTGCCAAATAGTGCTGAAACCTTCTAGGAACATCCAAATGCAAATCCTGGCATACGCCCAAGTCCAAAATTATCATCTGGACCTGATGGAACCATCAAAACTCCGTTCCAGGGTAAATTATACAAAAGTAAAATTTAGTCAACTTTTCCAACTTAAAACTTCTAAAATGAGGATCATTCTTCCAAATCAATCAGAATCACCCGAAAACCAAAACCGACGATTCACACAAGTCATAATACATCATACGAAACTACTCACGCCCTGGAACCACGGAACGAAATGCAAATGCTCAAAACGACCGGTCGTGTCGTTATAAAATTTATGCTTAATTTGGTGTTCAGGGAGAATTAATAACAATTTAAATGGAGATAAGTGATGAAACAAAGACTATTTATACAAGATCAGTTCAAGCTTATGTGAATTAGACAAAAGAAGCAAGACGTAACTGTAATGTTAATTGGCAACAACATTCAATTGTATTTGTTTCAATCATATTTTAAAATAGCAGCATCAACTTTGAAATTATACGAAATGATTTGTGAAAAATTGACTACAAGCCATTAGAAGATTCATTTATCACTAATAATAAGTACATAATGATCTAGTTATATATAGCTTGAGCATCTTTGAAGCCTAAACTATTTTGAGGTTTAAAACCACTCCTTTAGCGGTTATGCAAGACCCTGTCCCCATGGACAAAACTTAATCATATAGTCAGTTCCTGTACATGTAAATAAAGCATCTTCATCAAAAGGATAAGTATAAGAATTAGGACAGAATCCCTTGTATTCTTTAGAGTAGCTCGACGGCTTGCATGTTTGTGGAGAACTATATGCACCAGTACAACATAAATCATCCCGCCGATACGCCATACATGCGCTTTTGCACCCAATGACATTATTACCTTGATCTCGTATTTCAAACTCTTCTTGTTCTGCACAGTGCACGTCGTTCAAATCCACGAGACAACCTATATAACTGCAATCAGTTCTATTAATAGGGATAACAGAGACTGGTAGATTAAAACCATCGACTATGCTAACTGAGTAAAAATCATTTGCCCCAGACCAGCTTGCTAATGTAAATTGTACAATGGTTATTGGTGGAATACCACCTGCACCATTGCACGTTATTTGGCCTGATGCACAATCTCCGCTAACACAAGTGAAATTTCTACCGTATTGGGCGCAAAGATATCTCGCCCATATTCTTCCTGACCATGAGTTTGGTACCTCAAGTGTCTGTGATGCTTTTGATGCTAATTCGAATCCTGTAGTAATCGTCGCTCCTTGACTAGTTTGTGTAGCTGGCCAAATTGTATGATCGCAGTTGTTCTTTATTGTTAATTTGGTTGCATAAGACCCTGCAGTATGTCATTTCCTAAGCATAAACATTAACATCATCATACAAATTATAGTGAACACTAATAAAACAGTTATTTTCACTTGTTTTCTCCATCTATACCAAAAAAAGAAGATATTCTGACTTGAAATCATCCAAACAATCATGGTATCGCAGTTTTGGAGTACTTCCATCGCTTCAAGGGATTAAATGCTTTATTTTACTCGATCAGAAAAGAGAATTAATATACAATTATTTAAGCAAGAGGGTAGGCACCAAAATTAAAATTACCATAGAGGAAGAACACGGAGAAGATTACAGCAATGAGAAAATATACCCTCATTCTTGAATATTTTTATCGATGATTTTATTTTATGAACTGAAACAGACATGACTTGAATCTATATAAGAAGTCCTAAAACAGAAGAGTTACATGAGAAATGTGTGGTCAACTATTTCGTTGGCTATGATTTATAGCAATAAATGTCAAATCATCCTCTCTAATAAAGGTTTTAAATCCTCTAAAGATATTACGGAAGTCATACTTGCAAAGAACATCTGAACCTGATCAATTTAATTTCTTCTACATCTGTATGTTGTTCCCAAGTCAAGTCTTAAATATAATTTTGGGAAAATGAATAAATACTTGGCTCTGATTTGCAGTTGCACGATAATAAGGTTAATAGCAACAAATGTAAATTTATCCTACCTTTAAAAGGCATTATAATCTTCTAAAGATTACTAAGACATAACAAGACCATGTGAGAACCTAATCTATTTATTATCTGCTATACATTTCTTAGCTGTTTCTCGGTCAAGTCTTAAATACAATATTGGGAAATTGCATTCGTACCACCTTCATCTTGCCTCAAATTTGCCGTTTTACACTAATATTACGTCTGAACTATTCCAAAATGGAATAAATATTCCCTTGAAATGCAATAACCAAATATGTGTTGAGGGGATGAAATACAAATGTCTGACGTGTATTTTACCACTTAATCAATTTTTCCTTTTCTTACTCATTCTTCTTTCGTTCTCTACCATCAATCTTTTCGAAAAGTTTTATTACATTAGGTAAATGCCGTAACGATTTTATTGGTCGTTTTGTGTATTTCAGCCCCGTTTTCCCTTTTGATGCTCAAACATGTGTAATGTTATGGGCGGCTTTCCAGCCATGCCCCATGACCCTTTGGGCGCGCCCCGTGGCGTCCTAGCAAGCCTCCCAATGCCTAGCGTCACGGACGGCCCCGTGGTCTTGGCCGCGCCAAGTGACAAGCGCGCATGTGCCTCTGTCTCCCCACTAATATCCCTCGCCAGCGCCCAGCCGCAGGCAGATGCCAACAGTGTCGCGCGCGTAGACCGTGATGCCAAAGACAATGCTGCTAACAACGAACCTGTTGCTGCCTTATAGAAAACTAAGTCCTTTTCATCGTAAATATAGAGTAGTTTTATTTCATGTACTTCCATTATGTTTCTCTAGCTTAGTAAAGTCTAGTCTTGTAGCTTTGGATTATTTTTTTAAGCATTATTGGGGGGGATCAAGCAATCAAACTTTCTAGCAAGCAAACAATTCTCTGTACTGGTGTCTCTCCCCCTCGACACCGTGTTGCTTTTCTGTAGTAACTTTCATTAATGTAATCAAGCTTTCTTTCATTCTCAAGTCTCATTTATGTTCTCTCAATTGCTCTTGATATTGGTTTTCCCGTACGGCACTGACAATCTCGTATAGCGTACGGAGGGGACCTCAGTTTGCGGATAGTAACTGCACTGATATCAGTTGCTTAGCCTTACGTCGCCCTTCCAAGGAATCTCAGGAAGGCGCACAGTTGGTATCAGAGCCTTGGCTCGACATCGGACGAGGGAACGCATTGACATTACCACCATTTCTGACCATGGTAAATCATGGGGACCGCATTGCGGCCCTCGAAAAGACGGTTGACGTATTACAACCCATCGTGGATACGGTGCCAGAACTAAGAACCAGCTTAGTGCAAAGGTTGGACGACCTAGACCGCACAGTGCTCCAGGCCGAAGTTGACATAGAAAACATCAGTCACGATTCCGAAAGAGACGGGCAAATGGAAGCCACAGAGCTAGCCAAAATTTTTGGCAAATTCGAGGGACTCCAACAGGAGGGTACCGAGGATCTAGCCTACAGGGCACAAGAGGCAGACAGGGTGACTGCCATGCAACAAATTATTGATGACTTGACAGACAAGCTCAATGTTGTCAATGCTGCTTTACGGGGCCTGCTTCGAGGAGGTGGAAACCAAATCGGGGGTGCTGTGAACACCGCTTCCGCGACACAAAAACTAAAAATTCCTGAGCCAAAGCCATACAGTGGAGCTAGGAATGCCAAGGAAGTGGAAAACTTCATCTTTGACATCGAACAGTACTTCGATGTTGTTGGGGGCCTAGAAGAAGCTAAGAAGGTAGTAACTACTGCAATGTATCTTCAGGGTGATGCTAAACTCTGGTGGCAAGTGAAGTGCGAAGCCATCAGGGCCGGTGAAGATGCTCTTGAGACATGGGCAGAACTGAAGGCAGCCATACACCTACAGTTCTTCCCCTAAAATGTTGAATACAACGCAAGGAGAAAGCTACGGGAGCTCCGCCAGACCAAATCAATGCGGGACTACGTGCGGGAATTCTCCGCGCTCATGCTTAACATACGTGACATGGGGGACAAAGACAAACTCTTCATCTTCCTGGAAGGGTTGGAACCTTATGCCCATATGGAGCTGCAAAGACAAAGGGTAGATACCTTACCCAAGGCGATCCAAGCAGCTGAATGCCTCGGGGACTATCAAGTGGAGGCTCGGAAGGACAAGCCTCAGCCGCCTGCCCGAGCGGGATTCAAAGGGGGCTAGCCTAGCAATGGTGGCCCTAGCAAAGGTGGGGGAGATCGGAGTGCATCCAAATCTAAGGCTCCCTCCTCAGGCAGCAATAGTGTTGCGTCAAACTACAATGACCGGAGGAGAAAGCCTCCTTCAGGATGCCGTCATTGCGGCGAACCACATTGGAACAATGAGTGCCCACATGCACAGATGAACGCCCATCAGGCTTGTGATGATGGGACTGACGTTGACCCAGATGATGCGGATCAGACTGAACCAGTAGGTGCCTTCAATGTAATTGTTGCAGTAGTGGAATTTGGGGACACATAGGTCATATAGGTAAACACATAGTTGCAGGAGCACTTAAGTATAGAATCAGCAATATGCTAAGGGGTTAGGGAACTTTAGAATTAACACAGAATCATGTAACTTAAGGATAGCCAACTACTTTGCACAGAGAGGTTCATGCCAGAAATTAGAGAAGCATAAGTAAGGAAGGGCCACATTGGGGTATACTAGGAAGGGGATAACATTTCATAAACATGATGAGTCTAAGGGAGGGGACACATAAAGAAGCATCCTGATAAAGTGATGAAGTAAACATATTAGTTACAAGTTGAACAACAAAACCATAAGTGAAAACATACTAGAAACAGGATGAACTGAAGCAGTAAGATAAACATATTGTTTTTGAAACTTGAATTGAAATCAGAACATACAAGTAAAGAAGATAGTAAACACAAAGTGAGGAACATGACAGTAGAGTAATCATCCTTGGCTTGCAGCCGGCTGACTTAGAACAATAGCAAATAACCGGAGATAAAGAGAGCAGAAGAATGTTTTTTGTGTGAGGGAGAGTTTTTGAACCAATGTGTTCGTGCGTTGTGTTAATGAAAAGCAGGGCACTTATAGTTTGAAAATATGTAGAAACTAAGGCAAGAATCAAAGTTCAACAATAATTATGGGACTAGGTATCAATTAGTATAAAATCAGTATAAGTACTCCCTTAATTAAAGGAGTTAACTTCAAACGGTAAAGACAAATAAGGAAGGGGATCATATGGGACTGGAATTTAACACATAAGGAAATAATTTCAGCATAGTGCAAGTATAGAACATGTAATTAAGGCTAAGTACATAATATTCCAATTAAGGAAATAACATAAGAGTCAGTTGACAACATAGTCGACCATAAAATAAGGCAAGAAAAATAACTTCGAGGTTGAAAATCAGTGGAGAATATCACAAGGGATATAATCACAGGGAATCAAGGATTCCGATGGACAATAGTAATGATTTAGGGGAAATTACCATAAAACTCTATAAACAAACTGAATAAACACATAATAGGCAAGAAGAGGCAAAAAATCAGAAACCCTAATAGCACAGTAGGGTAAAAATCACACAAAGTCAGGGATTCGCATAGAACATAGTACTGATTAGAGGAACTAATAGAATAAACATAATATAGGCGGAAGAAGCAAAAATCAGAAAACCTAATGTGCATAATAGGGTAAAATCACAGAAACTCAGAACGTATTCATGAATAACAGACGTGCGAACAAATCAAACGAACAAATAGGCAAAGACAGTTCTTAGAACCCAAGATTAAGACCAATATAATTAAGGTTTCAACATAATGAATTAGGTGAAAGGAAAACTCGAATAAACCGTTTAAACATAGTAAAAATCATCGAATAATACTAAAAATCAGAGGAAAAGTCATTTTGAAAAGGAGTTAAGAAACCCTAGTTTGAAGACGAAGAGGCGTTTTGAAAAATCGGAGAGGTTATCATGGAAAACAGCAAATATAACTCAAAATACACTCAGATCTATGGTGGATCTGAAGAGTCAAGAGATGAGTTAGGGTTTCAGAGGGAGATAACCCAGAGGTAAAGAGATTCCGACCTAGAAACCATGGGTCTAGCCGGAAAATATAAAGATCTTACTCGGACAGGCCAAGATTGGCCTGAGAATGACATGAAAAACCATGGGGTGAGTTGAACCGCCTCTGGTTCCTTGAGGACCTCAGGGTAGCAAGAATCCGGCATGGGGGGAGCCATGGAGGCTAGGGGTGGTGGTGAAACCACCATAGATACCGGCGAGCCAACGACCGGCGAGTAGGAGCCGTGGTTATGCAGAGAGCTTGAGAGAGAGTGAGAGAGAATGAGAGGGTGTGTCGGCGGAGAGTGATGAGAGAATGGGGGTCTGGGGGGGGGGGGTAGGTCTTTAGGGTTAATTAAGGTAAGAGAAGATCTGGTCCGTTGATCAAAATCGATCAACGGTCCAGATTAAACAAGACGTTGGGTCGGGTGGAATTAATGGATTAGGCCTGGTATTTGGGCTGTTTTAATTGGGTTCGGGGTCTGGTTTAATTAGGCTAGAATTGAAATGGGAATTGGCTATTTGTTAAATACCCAATATGAATTAAATAAATTAATTTATAAAAATAGCTAATAATTATAAAAAATGAATTTCATGCACAGGAAATAATAAAAAATGATTACTTAGTATTTTAAAATACAATTGACTAATTTCCGGTAAAAAATAGTATAAAATTATATGCTTGGACTATAATTGCAAAGTTATTGCAATTATAGCCAAAAGGTGCCAATTTGGCTAATTATGAAATAACTTGGTCTTAATAGGACCCAAAATAATAAACTAAATTAAGAGATGCTTTTGAAATCATTTGTAATGCCATTTTGTAATCATTTATTGGAAATAAAATGCTGGGTAAATCAATAAAATATAGAAAGATTATGGAAAAATACCAATTGCTATTGATGCATGATTTTGAAGGTATATATGCAATTTTAAAAATATTTTGGGGAAAAAATTGGGTATCAACAAGGGGTATGAGGGCAAGAAGTCTGATGTACAATACCTTTTTCAGCAAAAAATTGACATCCAGACAAGGTGGACCCTAATTCTAGATTATTGTTACTCCTAACAATTTGGACTTTAGTGTGGAATTGAGTTTCTACCATGGCAATAAAAACCTTTATAATGTCAAAAGCATTGCTCTTGGCTCCTAAAAGATGAGTCCAATTAGCTCTAGTATGATCATTAATAATGGTTAAAAATATTAGAAACTAGAATATATAGTGGTGTGATAAGGTCCCCAGGTGTCAATGTGAAGTAATTAGAATGGTGTGGTTGACTGTATAGAACTATCAGGGAAAGGTAACCTGGTTTGTTTAGCCAAGGGACAAATGGGACAAATGAAAGATTGTTTAGATGACAATTTGGTTCCAAGATCAGATACATGCTTCGTTTTAGAAAAAGGTAGATGCCCTAGTCTATAGTGCCAAACAACATCATCTTTATTCACTTTATTCATATGTACATCATCAGATACCTCAACAGAACTGAGAGATAAACTTGTACTACTACCAGGAACACTAGAACAATTATTAGAAAGAACAATAGTTAGAACATTGCAAGGAGAAACAGAAGGTAAAGATGAATCAGAAAACAAAGAGTTTGAAACCATTGGGAGTTGAAACAGCTTGTACAATCCACTGTCAGGTCTACCAAGTACCACTGGCTTCTTCAGAGAAGGGTCCTGAAAAGTACAGCTAGTGTTGGTAAACTGAATCATGTGACCATTTGGAAGAGACACTAGGTAAGGAACAGATAATGTTTGTATGTTGAAAAGAAGAGATTTATCAGTTGTCATGTGATCTGAGGCTCCAGAATCTACAATCCAAATAACATTGTCTAGTTTAGTAAGCAAGCAAGTTCTAACTGAACCATTCTCAGGTAGAAGCATACCAGCAAAATCGGCAGATGCCATGAGTGTAGGAGGAGAAGATGGAGTGGAAATATGAGACTTCTACAACAACATCATGAGTTGAGAGTACTGATCTTCAGTTAAACCAGGGACTGCAGAAGCTTGGGGAGACTCAGGCTGCCCAACAGTGCCACTATGAATCCCAACATCACCAGAATGATCAACCTCAACATGTGCATCTGCTTTTCTAGGACCAGGTCCTTTAGTGAACTTGAAATTGGGAGGGAAGCCATGCAATTTGTAGCACTTGTCAATAGCATGCCATGGTTTCTTGCAATACTTGCAGATTAAAGATGACTTTTGAGACTCTGAGTTAAACCTTGAATGAGAATTTTATGGTCTGGGAGAGTCAAAATTGACCTTGGATGGGAAACTTTGTTTGGAAACCCCAGCATTAAAGGAGGCAGAATTGTTAGTGAATTGAGATGCAGAGGATACTTGTCTCTGTTTCTCATCAGCCAAAAGAATGTTGTACACAGTGTTCATTGAGGGCAAGACTTCATCATGATTATGTTGCTCCTTACTTGAAGATAAGTATCATTAAGTCCCATCAAGAACTGATAAACTCTCTATTCTTCCTCACCTTTCTTGTTACCGCCACATGTACAAACAGACAAATGGTTGAGAGAAATGGAAGATATCTCATCCCAAAGTTGTTTATGGTATTAAAGTAAGATGCTATATCTAGTGAACCTTGAGATATGTGTGCCAGCTCTTTCTTAAGTTCAAACAACCTAGCTCCATTAGCCTTTCCATATCTCTCCTCAAGTTCACTCCAAATGTCCTTGGCTAACTCAGAGTACTCAACACTACGAGATATTTCTTTGGCAAGAGAGTTTGTCAACCATGAGATGACTAAATCATTGCATCTCTGCCATTGCCTTGCCAAAGGAGACTCAGCAGGTGGCTTGACAGATGAACCATTGATGAAATCCAATTTATTACGAACAGACAAACTACTAGGATAGTCCTTCGCCAACTAGAATAACCAGACCCATCAAAAGGAATAGAAACTAGAGAAGCACCCAAAACATTAGAGGGATAAACATAAAGTGGGTGACATGGATGAGTGTAATCATCTGGATGAAAAACAGTACGGTGAAGTTCCTACACCATCGGCTGGAGTCTCAGAATTATTTGTCATATTGATAACCAACCAAAACAACAAAAAAACTGGACCAGACTACTAACAATAGTGGAATTCAGGAATTGAAGTTTCTAAAACAAAACAAAAAATTGTACATGCAGAACAAAGAATAACAACAACGAGCTAACAAGGAGCTAGGGAGATGAGACGATGTTACCAAAAGCACCGTTCGCTACCGGAAGGGGACGACCTTGACAAAAATGAAGAGGCAGACGGAAATTGTTGAGAAGATGAGCTGAAATAAGGTCGACGTAGTCCAAATCAAAAAATAACAGCGGCAATTTGAAAGAAAAACTCCTTTTCATCAACAATTTCTTCCACGCAAAAACCTAGATTTCGATCTCCGACGAACATCAGAATCGGAATGAAATTCGGCAGAGAAAACTTCACCAATATCACCGCACGTAACTGTGATACCATGTTAGATTTAGAGATCGAAGGAAAATGAAAGACACCCAATTAGGGTTCTAAGAGACGAAGAGAGAGAAATATCTGTTCTATTATTCAATCCAATGTAAAAATGAATCTGTTTTACTATATGTCGTGTTCTCAGAAGTTGGGCCTATATCCAGGACTCGGAAGCCCAAATACAATAAATACAAAAAATTGAAACTAAGGCCCAAATACTAAATACAGCCGGACTATCGCACATACTAACTAATACCAAATTCTAAGCTATTTTCTAAGCTATGAATCCCAACAGATATTTCATAATAAAATAAGTTGATTTAACTATAATACTTCTATTTCTTGAAGTAAAAACATGCCAAGAAAATTGAAAAAGAAAAGAAATACCAAAATTAGAGGAAACAGCATCCAATTACCCTTCGAAAACCCTGTATATAATGCACAAGCAAGAAGTGAAACGGAAATTGAAGAAACAAAGTCATGGATTACTCCGCTCAATACCAGTACCAACAGCCGGCGGTTTCTCAATCCACTGATCCTTCTCAAATCCAAGCATATGCCTATGATCAATACCAACAAGGGGTATCTCAATCTGCAGACCCTTCTCAATTCCAACAAGCATATGATCAATCAACAACACAAGATCCTTACTATCCATCATATCAATACAATCAAGATTACAATCAACAACAATATCAATACTCCTATTATCCTCAAAAAGATTATTATTCAAATGCTGCCTATCAACAACAACAGCCTGAACCCGAATCCGAACCCACTTCAATTCACCCACCTGGGGTTCCAATTCCACCACCATCTTCGTCGGATCCTTATGCCTCCACACAGCAGGAGCAACCCCAACCGCAGTATTCGTATTATCCTCAACAACAGCCACAAGGAATTAACTACGGCGAGGTCGCTACTGTGTCTATGCCCATTGTGTCCCACACACCTGCGGTATGAATTTCCTTTTAATATTCTTTGAATGCAATCTGAGTATATTTGATTTTAGGTTTTTCTTATTTTGATTGGTAAACTTGCTATTATAAGTATAGCAAAAAAATAGCCAGAGTAGGGGTAACGCCTGCTTACACATTACCTTCCTCAGAGGGATTCCACTGGGTTGTTGTTGTTGTAGCCAGGAAAATAATAGCCTGTTTGGCCAAGCTTCTTTTTGGCCAAAAGTGCTTTTTTTTTGCCAAAAGCATTTTTGGCCAAAAATTGAGGTGTTTGGCCAAGCTTTTGGAAAGAAAAAAAAAGTGTTTTTGAGGAGAAGCAGAAGCAGTTTTGGAGAAGCCGAAAAAAGTAGCACTTTTTTGAGAAGCACTTTTGAGAAAAATACACTTAGAAACAGTTTTTTAAAGCTTGGCCAAACACTAATTGCTGCTCAGAAGTGCTTTTCAAACTAATTAGCCAAACACAAACTGCTTCTCACCAAAAGTACTTTTGAGAAAAGCACTTTTGAAAAAAAGCACTTCTCAAAATAAGCTGATTTTTGCAGCTTGGCCAAACGGGCTATAAGTATAAGATTGTGCTTGATATGTACAAAAGCTTGTTACAATTATATATGAGTTATGTTGCTAGTCCAGTGGTACTTAAAAAATCTAGCATTTTATCAAATTTACAAGATTCAAATGATGCCAAAAACGATAATGTTATTGCGGGGTTGCTTATAGTTTTGCTGCTTTTACTAGACACTGACATTGTTGGATCAAATACCAATTAATCAGGCTAGGATAAAAGGCTGTTAATTGTGAATATTGTTCCTTTTGTTGTTTCCTATATGCAAAGAGCCTCTGGAGTTAATTGTTTGTATTATCATTTTCAGAGCACGAATTTTCTTTTTAAAATAACTACATTTTACTGGAGCTCAAGCGCAATACTTTTTGGATTGGTTCCGAATGTTCATATTTCAAATTAGGAGGTTATATCACTGCTAGCTATGTAACAGTTTTCGTTTCATTTGAGTCATTTCAAAGTCAGCATAAGGCAATTCTCTTGTGCCCCATTTAGAATTTTACGTTATAGAAAATGTTATTCAAAAAATTAGGAATTGTTTGAACAAGATAAGGCTAAACGCCTTGGAGATAGTTGAGTGATGTTACTGATCAATAATTTTTTTCTTGCCAAATTTTCAAATGACTAACTGTGGACTATATCGATAAAACCATTGGCGGCATCATTAAATGGAAAAATTATCCTTTTCAGTTGGTATGATTGGTTGTCTTTCAAGTTTTGTTCTCACCATTAATGTCAAACCCATAGAAGATCTCCAGTACTATGTCTGGTACAAGTACTCTTGTGGCCGTCATTGTCTAATGTCTATGCACTTGAAAATTCATTTCATGACTAAGAATCCATCGAATGTAATTGATTGAAGGATTAAAGGGTGTAAGTGATTTATAAGAGGTTGTTGCCTTTATCTCATCATGCAGTTGAGTCAACAAAGTCAACTAATACCTTAAACTCCATGAGAAAATAATTTTTTTTTTACATGAATTAGTACGGAGGGAGCACCTTAACATTGTCTTAAATTTGATATGACGATTTTTGCAATTTCCACATTGTCTAATTATTGTTCGCTTATATCTCAATCAAACTCTGATAATAGCTCATCAGGCCTGTTCTCTTTCAGTTATATGAATAGTCAGTTTGATTGATTAATTTGGGATGATCGGAGTAGTTTTACTTGTTGAAATTGTAGCTCATTTATTTTTATCAAAAAGACAGGGACCGAAGGACAGTAAATCTATATGTGAATTTTCCTCCGTAACATAGTAAACTTCCTTTTGTTATTACTTTTTATGTAAAACACAAGCTATACTATGATTATCTAAGCATTTTTGCCCGCAAGTTTTGCTTAGACCTTCATAGCACTAGCTATTTGGTTACAAATGAGAACACTCTGATTATTTAACTGAACTGCTTGAGCTTGGTACATTTGAAATTGATAACAAGGCTAAGCTTCCTGCCAGAAGAAGTGGAGTGTGAGCAGGTCTGCTATGACATTCTGCTCAGCTAATTATACAAGATCTCTATTGTACTTCGCCTGCTTTATACCAGCTTTGTTTAGGAAATGGGTAAGATCATCTCTTGATTGAGAAACAACAGTTTCCTGTCAAAGAAGGTATAAACCAGCATCTTTAAAGGATATAATTAGCTGAGCAAACAGCCTGGTCACACGCACCTTCTTTATAAAAAAAGGTGACCTTGAGCTTCAACTACATATCATGGAATTTGCTCAAGGTTGCATTCGAGCTCAAACCAGCTTACGGATTGTTACAGTGTCAATCAAACCAAGCTCGAACAGCCTGTTATGATGGCTCAGTTTAACATGGATAACTATCTTTCTACTTAAAGTTGCTTTTCTCCTTTGCAGAAATGCTTAGTCACAAGAGTTGGGATCCCCTGAAGATTTTGCTGGTGTTTGATATGGTACAAGATCTCTCTAATTCGAGAGAAGTACACACCTATTTTTATTCCTTTGATATTTCCTCCTTCCCAACTCATAATTTTGTTGGGTGCTTTGTGTGTTTTTGGGTGATTTTCACCTCTAGTTAGGTCCCTCCTGAACGAGTAAGAGGAGATTTCATTAGGTTAGCCCCTGGATCTTAAAACTTTTAAACCATAATAAAATATATCGTACCTAATATCAAGCACTCTCATAATTTTCATCGCCACCTTTAAATCCATGACAATGAGAAGTTTTAATAACCCTGAATAGTTGATAAAGTACTTTTGGCTTTTCGGTGCAACATACAAGAGGTGAAGGATGAAGACAATAACTTAAAGCTCATTAACTCGCTATAGAAAACGGGGATTTTTTTACAGATGAGGTCCCTTCTTTTTGTTTTTTTATAGGAGGATCAAACTATGTAATTGACAAGCACCACCTATTTTTGGCTGTTTGTATTAAAAATAAGATCCTTACTTACCATTTAAAAAAAATGTATATCAAACTAATATACCTTAACTGTATCTATGTTTTTGAAAAGTTGATGCAGCACTTCATAGACAATTTTCATCTATTTTAACAGTTAATAGGCCACAATTCCCTCCAATATAATAAGTTTCCACTAGTCAAATGTGACCATCTAGTTTAACAGATCACTTTCTCCTTCCAAAATTGATTGTCGACTGCTCAAAATTTTCTTTCAACTGGTCCCAAGTTTTTGTCCCAAAGTGAAAGGTAAGTTCCATGGAATAATTATAAGACTAACAATGTTATATGGGAGTGAATGTTGGTTACCAAAGTCTAACATATAGTGTTGCAGAGATGTGGGTGCTAAGATTGATGTGTGGTCATACAAGATTAGTAAGATTAATAATGTCCATATTCGGCAGAAGGTGCAAGTATCACACATTAGGATAAAATAAGAGAAGGTCTCTTGAGATGAGCTGGTCATGTCCTACGTTGACCTTAAGATAAATCGGTAATAGGTGGGTAACCATGGTTAATGAAGGTGTTTACCTTTTCAACTATCCGGTTCAATTCTATGAGTAGCATCTTTATCTATCATTCCATTTTCTTTAAACAACGAGCTTAGATATCTAAGTTGTTTGTATATTGGCACCGCAATCCGGTCTAATCTCACTTCAACTTTCCTCTTCTCATACTGACTAAACTTCCGGTGTATGTAGTCTTATTTCTACTTATCCAAAAATCCTTACTCTCTAAAGTGTTTCTCCATAATTCAGCTTTTGGTTGACACCCTTGCTGATTTTGTCAATTTATTAGCAGATGTGTTAATTAGTATGGTGGGGGAAATATGTTAACTATTTTTAAGCTCTTAAGAGATTGCCATTTGATATGTTCATAAACGTATTCTTTTTGGGTCTTTTATCATTTGCAATATGGAGTCAGATATTGTACTTCCACATTCCGTTCACAGAGCAGACGATTTTTTTGGGGTGAAATTTAAAAGATTATTCTGATAAAGAGTTGCTTGACGTTGTAGCCTTAAGTTTTCAATGGATGCTAGTGATGGCTGCTGGAATATGATATGCATATTATATATTAGAAGAATAAGAAAATGGAAGAGAATGTTGCTCTCCATCCTTTACCATGCTGAAATTATCTTGCAATTGCTGGAGATGGCTAGCATTTGGGATCTGGTTTCTGTTTTCTGCTTCCCTTGGCCTTTTAACTTTCTCATTAGTGATTAGAAACACTTATGGCTATGTTAAATTCCTTAACTGCTAGTTAGTCCATCATTATCTCTGGATCAGTATTTCATTTTTGTTCATTTTTCTTCTGGGGGGCTGGGAAAAAGAAGATGCATGCACAAGCTCATATATTATCAAGGCTCTCTTTGCTTATACACAACACTATGTCAAGCGTGTAACATCTAGAAATGGTATCTCTGTGGTCGGTCTCATGATCGGGTCAGTCAAAACTTTGTTTATGATTCCAATGAATTTATACTTCCCATTATTATAGACTTTTTTTTCTGTTCCAGTAATCCACTTGTATTAATTGGTTTTACATCATGGCAGGGCTGCCTTCTGAGATACTGATTCCATTTATTTATTTTGTCAATTTCTCTACCATTCCTTCAAACAGCTCTTCTTGGTCATCTCTTCTGCTGCTCATATAATATCATGCTTTTCAATTTGCTTTCGTCTAATTTTGGTGTTTTCTTATTTGAGATGATGAAACTGGTTCTTTTGGTGTTTAATGACTGTTTTAACTTACAATCGGCATTGAGCTCTCCATCTGGTCCATTGATGTGAAGATACCAAATCCTTGAACATTATTTGTATTCTGCAGAATGTACAATCTCCATATAGAGGTAGAGGTAAAAGGGGTGGCAGATCATATAGAGGAGGTGCCCATGCCCATCTTGGTGGTGGGCAGCTACAACCTAGCTATGACCAACCAAATTCTTTTCAAGGAGCATCACTGATCCAAGGAGGCCCATCCCAAGTTAAACCTTCATCATCTGCCTCAGGTAATTCAGGTTCTGTTCAGCCACCTCCACGTATGGCTGTTTGCGAACTCTGTAGGGTAGAATGCAACACGCCTGAAGTTCTTGAACAACATAAGAATGGAAAGAAACATAAAAAGAATCTAAAAGCCAATGAAGAGCTAAAGAAACTGAACAAATCGATGGATGGAGGGCAAGGTCACCAGACAGCAAATTTCGACTTTAAGCCAAATGTTTATTACCGGCCTGAAGTTGGGGGGGCTGGGCAGCTGCCACAGGGTCATTTGCCTTTTGAGGTAGTAACTGGAAACAGACAGTCGCAGCCCCAAGAGAATTTTCCGTCTCATGCTGTTTTAGAAGATGGTAGTATAACAGGGAAGCAAAAGGTTGAAGAGGCAGCTCCGGTGGAAGAATTAGCAAGAGATTTGGGGATGCATCGTGTTCAAGGTCAAGGGCGTGGACTCAAGCGCATGCTAAGAGGTGGGCGGGGCGGTAAATTGATGAAATTGCACAATGGCTCAAGAAAACCTGCTGTGCCTCCTAAGCCCAAAAAAATGGTTCCTTTAATATGTGAACTCTGTAATGTGACGTGTGAATCAGTAGTTGTTTTCCAAAGCCATCTGGCAGGAAAGAAACACCTTTCAAATGTGAAGGACTTCCAAGGCCAACAAGCAATGGTTGGCCAAGCTGCTCTCCAAGCACTATATCCTGCTTTGCAGGCTCTTTACCCAGCACTTCAGGCACTATGCCAACCTAATACTGGTGCATCAACTTCCATGGCTCCTCAAGGTCATCAGCCCAACCTTCATGAAATACTGGGAATGTTGACTCAACAAGCCCTTTCTGCTATACCTCAAGATCAAGTATTAGGTATTGGAATAGCGGCCAATTCGGCATTGCCTCCATCTTCAGATTTGGAGGCTCAAGACCACCAAGGTTCCATATTACAAGGTTCAGTATCAGAAAAAACGAGAGAGAACGCTGCTACGGTGGATGGAAGAAATTGTGACCTTTCTGTTTTACAGAACACTGGGTCTAAACCAGAAGAGAACACTGATATCAAACATGAAAATGTGAACTTACAATTTGAGACAAAAGTTATGTCGGTTGAAGAACCATTAAGGAATGCTGTTAGCGAGACTGTGCCTTCTACACCAGGAGCAGTGGTTGCATCTGTTTCAGTTTCAAATAGTGAAGTAGCACCATCAGATTGCGCTGCCCATTCTTGTGTAGATGTGAAATTGGTTGACCAGAGTCACTAATTCTTCAACAAACTAGTGAAGGTGGGCAAGAATGCAAGAGAGCTTAATAGATGTAGTTTAAGTTTCTCTTTTGGAGAAAGTGGACAACATTTTGAAACAGATAAGAAATACTGCTTCTTGTGAGGCAGGAGTATCCTAGAATAATATAGTTGAAGCCAGTGTTGTTCATTCCTTTTCCTGACTCTTGCTATAAATGAAGATCTAAAAACATTCTGAACCTTTTCAGCCAACCATTACATTTCGTATGATGGCGTTGGATTCGTAACTAGGGGGTTGAAGTCTTGCATTTCTTGTTTTGCTGTTGATTTTGGGATGTTGATTTATAGTTTGATGTCATCAGGATGTGCATTTTTTAGGAGTCACTTGCACTTTCTCCCAGTTCATCACTTACCAAATAACACAACTTTCATATTGAGAAGGTAACACTTGCTATGCATGGCTACTTTGTCAAATGCCAGTTACTCTTATTTCTTTTTCTTTTTATCGATAACCATGGTGTTGCACATAGTAACTCTATCCACCAATGCTTTGGTTTGGAAAAAAATCACCAAGCTTTTGTTTTGTTGTCTCTGCCGACTGTCTGGATCTGAATCTTGATCTCCTATGATTTTCACATACTTTATTAACGATACGCCATATTCGTGAGTGCAACTCCTTTTTTTTCCATTGATTCATTGCAGCTGTTACAGTGAACAAGAAGCATCTCATATTGAGACATACATTGTAGGGATGTAATCAAACTACAGCAAAACCATAGGAAAATCTAACATGGTTTCTGACTAATAGGCTTTTTGGCCAAGCCAGCTGATTTTGAGAAGTGTTTTTTTCTTAAAAGTGTTTTTGGTGAGAAGTAGTTTGTGTTTGGTTAATTAATTTGAAAAACACCTATGAGCAGCAATTAGTGCTTGGCCAAGCTTTTAAAAACTGCTTCTAAGTGTATTTTTCTCGAAAGTACTTTTAAAAAAAGTGTGTTTGGAGAGGCTACTTTTTTCTGCTTATGCTACTCTTCAAAAGCACTTTTTTTTTCCTTCCAAAAGCTTGGCCAAACACCTCCATTTTTTGACAAAAACACTTTTGGCCCAAAAAAATTTTTGGCCAAACAGGCTATAAGACCTGCAAATCCTGTGAGGGAAATCCAATTAGCAGTTCCTTAAGGTAACACTCGTCAGAATCTGATTGACAATATTGTGAATGAAGGATTTTGAGATTAGGCAAATGGTCCAACTCTAGGACATAGAGAAGCTATAATACATTCAAGAGTAAAGCCACAAGTCATTGGAGGTTTATCTTATGAACTAAAGCAATAAAGTACTCTTCCATCTAGTTGATAGGATGGACGTATATGATGTTATCCGAAAAGCTGGCCAAGTTTTTGTCATTGATCATTTGATTCCAATATCGTCATTAAATTTAGGACATGCAAATTTGGTAGGCAAGGGGGGCCATTTTTCTTTCTTTTTGTTTCGATTTTCAATACTCAAACATATTGCATCGGTTGTGAGGTAAAAAGTAAAAACTATTTGTGAATATTGAACTTAAGTATTTCTCTAAGGATTCGTGAAGTTTTTCTATGCAATTGCGGTTCTATTATTAGCTCTTATTTGTGATGCATAATTTTTCGGAATGTAGGTAGTAGTAACGATGATTATTTTGCATAGAAACGAGGGAGTAATATGTATTTCTCAATGGAGATTTCAAGGACAAAAGGCTGCAACTCGCCTGCATGAACCGGAATCGCTAGTAATCGCCGGTCAGCCATACGACGGTGAATTCATTTCCGGACCTTGTATTTGTTGTATATTTTGCGAATAAACTTCAGTATTTGAAATACTGTTGGAATATTAAAAAACTTATTTGATGAGTATTTCACGTGAAATAAATGATTTTCAACCATAAATCGTCAATTTCTTTTTCAAGTAGAATTTATATTTAAATACAATTTAAACTTTCAAATATTATCTCGCCAAATTTAACTTCAAATATTCATTTTTCCTTCGGTCTCAACCAAGTATTTTCCAAACACTTATAAATGCCTAGCTGTTACCTATTATCCCCTCAATCCCAATTTTATTACATTCCTTTTAGTTACCTATGTTCTAATTTATTTGTCATGTAAAAAAAAATATTATATTCTGCATAATCTCGCTTTTTTTTTTTTATAAGCTGAATTTCATAACATAAAATAATACTGTACTATTATATCTTTTGACTTTTTTCGTTACATTGCCTCAAGGCCTAAGGGGATGACTAAGTGATTTGATCACAAGAGTAAGAACCTCAAGATTTTGAATTTGAATGTTAACTTCAACACAGTGTGAACTCATATGTTTCTATGTGATTTTTTTTAATTCTTTAGTAATATACAAGTTTATATGTGAATTGACAAATTATTTATTTGGCCCCGTGCTGGTAGACTATAGAGACTACCTATAAATAAAACGAGGAAGTACAAGTTGGTCTAGCCATCAATGTTATAAAAAAAAGTCAACTATAATAAACTTTCAACTATCATTCATTAACTTTTTATTTAAATTATATTTTATCTTTCGCGTAATTAAGAAAAAAAATTAAAAATTTTCGTCGTTTGGACTTTGGCTATAACAAATACGGAATATTATAGTATTTGAAATACTAGTTTAGTTACTAAACCTTCGTATTCGAAATATTGAAATTAGTTTGAAGAAATTAAAAGTATTTTAAGTAAAGTAATATTCTTAGTTATAATCTTTAACTTCTTGTCAAGTTGAATATTTTATTTTAAATTTCAGTATAAAAAAGAAAGAAAAGCCCGCAAATAAGGAAAAGTCTCTTACAGGAACCGCAATTGTATTTGGAGTGTTATTTTGCTTCAACAAATCAAAAAATAATTACTTTTTTTTTTCTACGAGTATAAATTCGTGTCTTAAAAAATGCTCACTAATGGAAGTTTGTCTATTGTTTATTATTGTCATTATATTAGCAACCTAAACTTTATACTTTTTATGTGTTTCTTAGCCAGATATTGATGTCAAATTCGTGAAGGACAAACACATTGAGAACATTGATAAGATGCATGTCATCTTTGGCATCAATTCTTAAAATGAATCTTAAACCAGCATGGACAATACATGTGATGGAAGCACATAAGAATTATCTTAGAGCAACGCCTTCTTCATCGTCGCATTCAAAGCAGCCCACAAAGAGGAGGTGCAATGACAACACTTTAGTCGATATGATGCGTGTCATTATTGTAAATATCGGGAGGATTGCAGATGCTTTGATAGAGAGCAGCCAAAGCGTGTGCTTGGATGAAGTGTTTGGCATGATAAAATATTGCCGGGATTCAATGATGATTTAGTGATCGACGCCTGTGAGGTCCTTTCTCTCGACGAGAACAGAGCAAGATATTTCTCAAATGGAATGAGATATTAATAAGACTTTGGTTATTGAAATGTTTACATAGCACTGGTCATTTAATATTTAGACTATACTCTTATTGATTGACAATATAGGCTTTAGGTAAAATGTGAATTGTCATAAAAAGTAAATATATTTTTTTTTTTTGGAAAAATGTAAATAGCCAAAATTAAATAAAAATATAATCCAACTTATCTCTTTAGTATTGGTATTTTTATTTTTGCGTTAAACCATTGATTAGAGGTGCAATATTTTTGTTGGTTATTGCTTGATTTCTTAAGAAAATTGTAATGTCCTATTCTGGACTTGAGTATATCTCGAGGGATGATTCTTCCAGTTCATTTTTAGCCATCATATTTGCTATTGCACAGGTTCTATTTGTTGCGTGTGGGCCTACTTTGAAGGATGGGAAGTGATCAAGATTAAAGTCAATATGTGATTTCTGTTGGAGTTACTTATTAATAGAATTTTGTGCAAGTTGGTGCACCCAGATTAACCTTTATTTGTGATTGGAGCTGAAATAAGATTTGAACCAAATGTGATGTCCTTTATGTTTGTATTTAGTAAAAAATTTATGCATTTTCATGTGGACTAATCTTTTTAAAGCCAAGTATTGATGTATCATTTCTCAAGTATATTGTAACAGCTCTTGGGGATTGGTGGTCCCTAGCAACAAATTTATAGAGACATCCCAATAGAATTCACCTATTTATCTTTTGGTTTAATTTCTTTTTAACGCGGTCGATAAATTTAGTCTGCAATATACATTTGTTTCTAATATCTCTCTGCTCTTTTTTGTTTGAAACGATCTGCTCATCGCGCGGGTAAGTATACTAGTAAATAAAACAAGGAAGTACAAGTTGGTCTAGCCATTAATATTATAAAAAAAGTCAACTATAATAAACTTTCAACTATCATCCATTAATTTTTCATTTAAATTATGTTCTATCTTTCACGTAATTAAGAAAAAAAAAAGTTAAAAAGTTTCGTCGTTTGGACTTTGGCTATAACAAATACGGAATATTATAGTATTTGAAATACTAGTTTAGTTACTTAACCTTCGTATTCGAAATATTGGAATTAGTTTGAAAAAATTAAAAGTATTTAAGTAAAATAATATTTTTAGTTAAAATCTTAAACTTCTTGTCAAGTTGAATATTTTGTTTTAAATTTCAGTATAAAAAAGAAAGAAAAGCCAGCAAATAAGGAAAAATCTCTTACAGGAACCGCAATTGTTTCGGCTCTGGTCGTCGTCTTCCTCTCTCTCTCTCTCTCTCCATGATCACCGCTGCAACTATTACAGCAACCACCTGAGAAAAACTCATCTTTTAAAAAAAATGATGCACAAATCAAACTATAATTTCCCTTTTCCTCAAAAATCCGTCAATAGTTCAAAACAGCAGCTAATTGATTCCCTCACATCCCACATTTCTCTCTACAATTCACAAACCCCTCCATCTCCCAATCATAATCCTAACCCTAGATCCTCTATCCTCAAATGGTTCTCCTCCCTTTCAATTCCTCAACGGCAAGCTCATCTCACAATCGTTCACTCCAATTTCCTCCAAGTCCTTCTTCAAATGCTTACTAAGCTCCATTCCAACGGTCACGGTTCCTTCATCATCCTCCCCGATATGCCCTCCTCCGACGGCTGTGATCTTCCGAGCATTTGCTTCCGCAAGTCTCACGGGTTATTAGCTCGAGTTGCTGAGTCGAACGAGTCAGAACGGCGAGTTCGTCACTCGGTTCGGCTCTTCAGCTCGAAAGAAGGGGAAGGAGGGGAAAATGGGGTTTCGGATTTATTGGATTTTGTTGATTCTTTGACTGTAAGTGAGGAATTTGTGGAGAATGTGGATAGTTTTACCAATGCAATGGATGGCGTTTCAAATGGGATGTTTTTGAGGGGGGAAGAAAGTGGTGGGTTGAGCTCAGAATGGGTGGAATTGGGGTGGTTGAAAGCCAAAGGGTATTATAGTATCGAGGCTTTCATGGCAAATAGGCTGGAGGTGGCGTTACGATTGGCGTGGTTGAACAATAATAATAATAATGGGAAGAAGAGAGGTGTGAAATTGAAAGATAAGGTGAATGCTGTAGGTATAGGAGCCAATGCGTTTTGGAGGAAGAAAGGGTGTGTAGATTGGTGGGCAAAGTTGGACGAGACAACAAGGGTGAAGATTCTTCGTATCGGCTTAGGAAAGGCTGCAAAATCACTGGTACTACTTTTATGTTGAGCCTTTATTTTTCGCCTAGCAATTTTGTCTTTGTTTGTTCTTTGGTGCTACATTGTTGTATTCAATGTGCTACGAGTTCATTTAGTGAGATTACAATTTGTTTGAATTTGTATATGTGGTGGCATTTCCATTCATGGATGTCAAAAAGCTGAATTTTCCTCTCTAATAGGAAAGAGATAATGGCATAGACTTTGGAATAGTATATAGCTTGTTAAATGGAAAGTGCGCATTTCAGAGTCCGCAAGAATCTATCTGAACAGTAAGTAGGCTGAGATTTGCAAGTAGGCCAAGATCTGTATCAACAAATAAGCTGAGATGTAAAAAAGAAATTTAAAGTAATGCTGGGTATCCCTCTTTGATTTGGAAAAGCAAAAGAGTATAAAATGCAGGCATTTGTGACCGAAGAATTAACAAAACTATCAAATCATGCAACTTTTAAACTAAGATGCTTCTCCGTATTTCCATAGAATAGAGTAGGGGTTTATATACCACATCTAAGCATTAGCTTTGTTTTTTTTTTTTTTTGAGAAGGGTAAAAAAAATTACTTTTTGCTGTGTATTTTTTTGCTCGAAAGGACAATTATTTTATATTATCTCAAAGCTGAAGAAGTACAAGGATTTGTTGTACAAGTAGTAGTAATAGTAGCATCAGTACATATATATGCTTCTAACAGAAGTAGTTCTTAGTTCGTCTGCTCAAGTGTTTTTGAGACAATGAAGGAGGAACTGCAATAACTATTGAACTGCTATATGTCCTTCGTTGCAAGCTGCTTCCATACTTGGCCAGTGCCTCTGGCTACAATATTTTGTTCTCTGTAGCCGTGGTATCTCTGGTTCGCATAGCGCTCAGCATAGGCAAGATGTATAATATTAGAAAATAATGCATTATAGCTGCAAGTAATTTAACATAACATACCAGTTATATTTGTTTGATTTTGGTTTGATATACTTCCATAAATCATATTTTTTTCGCAAATGGCAACTATTACATTAATGGTATATCCTTTTAAGTATGCTTCTCATAGCACTCCTATCCTTCCTATCATAGTCGATTAAATGAGTGAGATGTTAGCAGTTTAGCTATTTAAGCTTCTGATTGTTGGAAGGGTTATCTATTCTTCCTGCATAGTTTACAGGTGCTCATCAGAATTTGACACAGGCTTAAGCTGTCCAATCTCCAATTATGTCTTTCAGATTGCTGATACTTTGAAGGGGGCAAGAGGTGTTTCAGCGGATAAAGCTTGCCTATGCAGTTCGGCGCTGCAACAGCCTCTGGGTAACACTACTTTGTCTAAACGAAGGAACTTTGTGAATTTCAGAGGGTCTGATGTAGGAGTTCCACAGAACACGTTTCATGCATCAATGTTTGGAGTTTCATGTTCATTCAACCAGTTACTTGATTGTTTGTTTATGCTTCAGGATGTCTCCACTGTGGTGTTGGCATGTACGGGTACTGTTGGCGAGTCTCCTGACAGTGGAAAACTATTTTTTAGTTCATTAGAATCTGTTAATACTCTTTCTGATAGTATATTAAGAAAATTACGGGGGTTACTCATGATTATTTCTCTTGACTGTACAAAGTATGAGCTGCTAGAGGACGAAAACTTGAATTCCTTACCAAAGCAAAACAAGGAAATACATGGTACTTCTAACCGTAAGAAAAAAGGGAAGAATCATAAAGTGAAGAAATCAAATCCTTTGCCAAAACCTACTACAGGTGTAAGTCCTGTTAAAAATAGTGAGGTACACTCTGATCTTGAGGACTTTCCATATAAATTCCTTTTAGTAAGAAAAATTCCTATAACATATGGTTCTTTACTTTCTTTTAAAAATATATGCAGGATAATGGAGATACATCCATGTGTGGTGATAATGTGCATAATAGTTCGTCTGCTGGTTTGGTAGATAAATTTCGTGGTGATAATATACATTGTAGTTTGCCTAGTGGATCGGTCGATAGAGTACAACAGAAGGATCTTGATAACGTGAGTCTGCCATCTTTGGTTGATATGGTTGTAATTATTTTTCTATTATGGATCAGATGTCCAATTTATGTTATAAATAGTTTGTAACTGACTGTCTGTCTGCAGGGACATGGTGAAGGACCAGATAGTCAAACTGTTAGAAGTGCTTCGAGGAAGAAAAGGAAAGAAAGAAACAAGACTAAAAACCGTAGCTTGATAACTTCTGGGGAAGATGGTAAATGTCAGAAAAGAAATTCTCAAAAGTCCTTTGTTTCTGTCAACTCCCAAGATGGGGATCCAAGGTCTGATTGTGTCACAGTAGATTCAGTTGTTCAAAGTGGATCAAAAGATTCTTCTGTTGACAATGAGGGACGTGAACTGGAAATAAGCATTCTGAGTCAAAACGGTGGGGATTGTTGTTCTGCTGGTTCTTTTGAAGGTTGCAGGAATCCTTGTTTGACAGTCCATTTGCCCGCAGAGGGGGTGATCGGAAATGGAGTGGTAGCTGTTGCAGTGGAAACTACCAATAGTGATGGCGATTCAGGTGGTTCTTCTAGAATGCCTTTGATTGAATCTGAGCTCACTCATTCAAACTGCAAGGAGTTTAAAACATTGACTAACAGATCAAATTTTCTTGAGAAACAAACTAAAGGTAGTGATTCCAACAAAAAACTTACCTCTTTAAAGGAGCAAGGAAGTGTTGATGTTTATGATACAGGGCCTATGAATTCACCATCTTATGTTTCGTATGAGTGGCCCAGTGTAGCTCCCATTCATCTTCCATACAGTGATTCACATCTCCCACCTGCTACTGAGAGACTGCACCTTGATGTCAGTCACAACTGGCAAAGTCATTTTCGTCATTCTTTTCTACGCAATGTACGTCATGTGAGAACTTCTTCAATTGAAACAGGGTGCCCTGGAATTATATCTAGACCTTTGTCAATGAGTTTAGATTGGCCCCCAATGGTTCGCAGTATCAATAGACTAGCTCCATCGGTTACATGCAATTATGATGCTGGGTTTATCTCTAGACGAACTTCTTTCCAGCAGGATATAGCTGCCCAAAGCATTCACTGCAATGCGGTTAGTACTGAGGATGAAAGGGTGTATTCTGGTGACTTTATTGACTTCTCTGATCTTTCAAATTCACATGAAGTGGGTGAAGACCATGATTATCACTGGATGTCCGAAGAAGAGTTAGAGGTACATGCTGTTCCTGGGGTGGACTATAATCAGTACTTTGGAGGTGGTGTTATGTACTGGAATCCTTCTGATCATCTCGGTACTAATTTTTCACGTCCTCCCTCTCTTAGCTCGGATGATAGCTCATGGGCATGCAGGGAAGCAGATATGAACAGGGCAGTTGATGATATGGTTGCCTTCTCTTCTTCTTACAGTACAAATGGTTTGACTTCTCCATCTGCTGCTTCCTTTTGCTCCCCATTTGATCCTTTAGGTTCAGGACATCAGGCTCTTGGTTATGTTATACCAGGAAGTGAGATTACCAGCAAGGTTTTACAGTCCTCATCATCAGCAGATCTAGTGACAATAGAGAATGCTTCAGGATCCTTGTCCAATTTGTCTGCTGATGGTGAAGCAAAGTCTGTGGATTCACTTCCATACCCCATTCTACGACCCATTGTCATTCCCAGTATGTCTAGGGAGAGATCAAGATCAGATTTTAAGCGAAGTCATGATCATAAAAGTCCTTGTGTTCCTCCCAGCAGGAAGGAGCAACCTAGGATCAAGAGACCTCCATCGCCTGTGGTCCTCTGTGTTCCACGTGCCCCTCGTCCACCTCCTCCTTCTCCAGTTAGTGATTCTAGAAGGCACAGAGGTTTCCCAACTGTTCGGTCTGGTAGCTCCAGCCCCAGGCAATGGGGTGTCAAAGGTTGGTTCCATGATGGTATTAATTTTGAAGAAGCATGTATACGCATGGATGGTAGTGAAGTAGTTTGGCCTGCTTGGAGAAGTAAAAGTCTCTCAGCCCATCAGTTAACGCAACCTCTACCTGGAGCTTTGCTGCAGGATCGCCTTATTGCAATTTCACAGTTAACTCGCGATCAAGAACATGTAAATATACAAATCTGAGAATCCGGTTTGCAGTTTCATAACTCCCCTTATTCTCAAGTTTCTGTCTTTCTGGGTGGAAAATATACAAATCCCATTTGTTTTTCTTTCCAGCCAGATGTTGCATTCCCGCTTCAACCTACCGAAATGCTGAACTGTACTGCAAAGAAGGCCTGTCTTTCAGTGATCCATAGTTGCCTTCACGACGAAATCGAGAGCTTCTGCAAACAGGTAGAGTCCCAAGAGAGTGGTAACTTCTCCAGTATCACTTCAATAATTTAACCAGAGTTTCAGGATAAAAAGTTTGGGCAGATAGATATAACCTGATGTTTATTGTTGGTGATCTATAATGATTCTCAAGGTTGCCTCTGAGAATGTGATCAGGAAGCCTTACATTAATTGGGCTGTGAAGCGTGTTGCACGTTCTCTACAAGTATTATGGCCTAGGTCTCGTACAAACATTTTTGGTTCAAATGCTACTGGGTTGTCACTCCCATCAAGTGATGTGGACCTTGTGGTTTGTCTTCCTCCTGTGAGGAATCTGGTAAGCATGTCTTAGCTAACATGTCTCTTACTTAATATATTTTGGGTAAGGAGAAAAAGAGTTTTGGAGAAAGGAGCACATTATATGCTTTCCTTTTTTTCCCGTAGGAACCAATTAAAGAAGCTGGGATCTTGGAGGGGCGAAATGGGATCAAAGAAACATGCCTTCAGGTATCCAGGAGTACATGGAATATTCTTCTCTAATAGTTGGAAGAAATGCCGTGCTTGCTTTGAAAGTGATGATCTTTTTGTAACTTAAAGCTTTTCTTACAACATCAACCTTCTTGCTGATTAATCAATAACCAATATTTTCCTCATGACCCCTCATTCACC
>NW_017672901.1:100762-117911 GCF_001879085.1 Nicotiana attenuata
AACCAAATTACTTTTCCTCAATCGAACCCCTCAACTTACCAACCCCCCCCCCCCCCCCTAAAAAAAAAAAAAAAAACAAATAAAAATATAAGAGCAACCTTTTCCTGACTTGTATGTGAATTGACAATTGAGACCCAGACTTGTAGAGTGATTTCTTGTACTCAACATTGAAATTAAGCTCCGACTTACTGAAAGATACCACTATATTTCAAGTACAATAAATATAAATGGTGTGATTTTGCATTGCTAAATATGATTTAACTCTAGAGTTCTCTTTGCGGCCAAACTTTTGCATAAAACTTGAAACTAGTGAAAAACTAAGTTATTCTGGCACTGGGTATTTGGTACAATTGTTTATGCTATGGTCCTTGTTTTGCGCGTGAAGACCTAATTAAATTAATAAAGGTATCCACTTGCTAAAAACTCAAGCTTTTGAAATTGATGGGGACACAATTCAATGTTGATATAAGAGCTGGCACAGGTCTTGGATTCCACTCAAATCTCAATGTGGCAGCTGCCCTAAGAAAAATGTGTAAATTCATTTTCTGCAAGGGAGAAAAATAAATCTAATTGGGTGCCATTTGTAAGGAATCAAATTCACAAGTTTTTCACTTGTATACTGGAAGCTTTTCCAGACAAATAAAATAAAATGAGTCAGTCAACTATACCTTATTTTTAAATCAACTAGCTACAAAAAGTTGCTCCATCTGTCCCATTTTATGTGAAGGTGTCTGTGACTAGGTACAAAGTTTAAAAAATTAAAGAAGACTTTTCACTTGAAAACCAAATATATGCAAAGTACTAGAATTATCCTTTTAAATGTGTGGTGGTGAAAGTACCACACGTCTTTTTATTTTCTATCTCCTCATAAACGAATGAACCTTTATATCAAGTGAGTCCTAACAAGTAATAAAGGGTAATATCAGGATGCAAAGATTAAATAGTTTCCACAAGGAGAAATATGTCATTCTCTTTGGAACAGACAAAAGGAAAGTGTGTCAATAAGACGGGACGGAGGGAGTATTGTTTTATTAGAAAAAAAGAACTACACAAGAAAATTGTATTTGTTCCACCCTTGGTTGTCCAATTTGATACATATATAGCTTTAGTTTAATGGAGCTCCTTGTTGCTGACATAGAGAACTTTGCAGCATGCAGCTAGATATCTGGCTAACCAGGAGTGGGTAAAAAATGATTCTCTGAAGATCGTGGAAAATACTGCTGTAATGTCTCTGCAATCCAAATTCGTTTCCTTCTGGGTTCTCATCAGCTTAGTTTTTTCCTTTATGTTAGCATGACACGTTTTGCCTTCTTTGACCTCCTTAGTCATGTTATTCCATGCTATGTTGCTGCCATTTCTCTACAGATACCAATTATAATGCTTGTGGTAGAAGTTCCACATGATCTCATTTTGTCGTCTCTATCAAATTTACAAACACCAAAAGCAGAGCCAACTCAGTTGATTGTGGAAGAAGGCAATGCAGTATTTCAGGCTGATTCGACTTGTTCAGAGTCCTCATCTTCACCACAGTGGTCCAAGATGAATGAATGTAGAAAGGATGTAAAAGCAGTTCGACTTGATATTAGTTTCAAATCGCCTTCACATACAGGATTACAGACCACTGAGCTGGTAAGTCTTGAAGAGATGGCATCTGAGTACTTGTGGGATCAAATTCAGAACTATATTCTCTTAATCTTCATCACTTTGATATTTTGTTATCTGGAGCCTGTCAGCCAGTTATGATGTAGATTTATCTTATCACGTTTTTCCTTTGTCGATGATAGGTAAAAGAGCTCACTGAACAGTTTCCTGCTGCCACACCTCTTGCTTTGGTGCTAAAACAGTTCCTAGCGGATCGCAGTCTTGACCAGTCATATTCAGGCGGTTTAAGCTCATATTGTCTAGTAAGCTTTTCTATCGTCAATATTTCCTAGAGAATTCAGTTTAAGTTTGAAAGGAAGTATGCTGTTTAAAGTGAAGGAAGCAATGATTATTTTAACTTACCTAAAAGTGTTTCGCTTATGTACTCATGACCTCCCTTCATATTCAAGCGCTCTTCTCTTGGTTATGCTTAAGTACATCACTCCTCCACACTGCTCTGTCTTCTTGTTTCAACCCAAACCAAGCAAAGGATGGAGGTTGGCCGGCTACTTTTATGTTTGCTTGGAAGTAGAGGAAGGAAGAGAAGGAAAGGGACAGCATATTTTCAGGTCTCTTGCTTTGGTGCTGTAACAATTAGGGGATTAAAATAAGAGAGTATCCTTTTCTTCTTTGCCCAAACCTTAAATCAGTGTCAATGAAAAGTCAAACTATTTGCCTTTCCGTTCTTGTTTTCGACCCAAACCAAGCATAAAAGAAGATAATTCTGCTTAACTTTCTCCTCTATTTTCACTACCATTTTCCCTTGTTTCTATTCCTTTTCCTATTTTCCCAGCATAAGGTAAATTTCTGCTCACATTGATTCATTCTAATAGTGAGATCGTTCAAGGAATGTCCTTACCTTGATTTTACATGTAATGCCCTCACGATCCAATTATAAATTTAAGATGGAAATTGTGATGTTATCCATTTAGAGATAAGTGACTTTTGCTAACTTCCAGTTTGATGAAGTTTTAGATTATGTTGAACAAAGTACTGAATGGAGTTACCCTAGAGTTCCCCATCTTGATTCATTATTTTTCGGTTGTTGAATGATGTCACATTGCGTATCAGTTCCTCCTTTTCAATTCTCTAGCAGTCTGTCGCGGAAGACCAGGACAAGTAGGCATCAAGTAATAGCTGGGTCCTTCATTCAGGCTGCAGAAAACTTATAACTTCTTTGACTACCATTTGAGCCTCCAAGCACCTTATAATTATGGGGCAAAAAGTGGAAATTAGATAGAGGTCTCCAAGTCTAACACAAGTTCGAGCAGAAATTTTGTGGTTTGTTGGGAAGTGGAAATATCTGGAATGTGGCTATTATCTATTAAAACTTTTTATTTAAAAAACTTTTCACACATTCGTTTCAAGCAAAAGTGAAATAGTTAAGCCTTTTCAGTTCTTGTCTTCCAATTCTTGGCATCCTTATATTAGGTGTTTCGCTCCCTTGATTTCATTCTCTCTTTATGTTATTATGTGTTTGAATGGCTCTTAAATGTCTACACCATTTAATAGGTACTATTGATCACACGATTTTTGCAGCATGAACATCATCACGGTCGACTAATTGACCAAGTATGATTGAATTCTTCCCTTATTAATTTCTTCAGTTTATTTTTTTGGCGATTTACCCCTGTTTTTAAGGTTAAATCATCAGTTTCAACACCCATTACATGTTCAACGTAGATTGTGATGATGTCTCCAATATTTTTATTATTGGGTTACACATATTGTGATGACAACATTTATAGGACCTTTCACTGTATAAAGAAGAACCTGCTGAATAACATAAGATGATTGCCTGGATAAACACCAACAACTAAGAACGGAGTAGAGCGAGACATTTCTCAGCATCAGGACAACCTAACCAGCTGAGTTTCTCATATGAGGGTTTTAGCTTGAAAAGTTTAATTATTTGATATAGTGTGACCGGGTGAATTCCATGTTCTATTTTTTCTATTTGTGCTTTTTTTTCTCTTTAACAATTAAATCATCTAGCTAAGTAAAAAGGTTGACCTTTTTAACTTCAATGAAATACAATGGCATTACTGAAACTGAAAGGTTGGAAATCACACTTAAAGATGTTATCTCCCAGTAAGCATGAGATAAGGATGAGTTTTGGTGCAATATGGTTTCCTTTTTGTGAACTTGGGGCAATAGGTTCAAATAGCAGAAACTACAGGTGCATGTCTGATGCACTACGAGAGCCTTGTGGAAGTGACCACCGTCCTAAGTTAGTACATGGAGGTTTTCATCATCTTTGAGCTGCTTGTCTCATTTTAAATCTCTTTCCTTAAAAATTGCATATTAGTGCTTTTGTCTTATTTCAGAAATTAATGTTAGAGAAAGATGAATGTACGAGCAAGCCTATCTGTTGGCTTACCTGCATAACTGTAAAATAATGCATCACATTGTACCTGACAGAACAAGCCCGTTCTTTCTCTCAAAAGATGTAGAACTTGATTGCTAGTATACTCAACATAAGATAGAAAAATCCAATCTCCTCCTGCTCAATGCTTGTACAGCACTGCTGCAATGCAGGCTTAACCTGATAGTCTCACACATAGGCTCATACCTTTCCAACTTTATAGCAATATGATAGGTGCCCCTACAATATTATACTTGACAAGCTTGTTAAACGCTGTAGTGCCTCTATGGAAGAAGCTAACTTTTTCAATTCATTAGAAGTTAAGCTTCGTTTTCATTTCCTTCTGATGCATCGGAGTTATTTAGTGTAACTTTCATTGATCTAATTTTGTAGAACTTGGGGAGCCTCCTGATGGATTTTTTCTACTTCTTTGGGTGAGTTTGATCTGCTTAAAAGACACATTTCCTTGGTTAATTTTTATCTCATGTTTCCCTGCTTACAAGTGGCCAACACGTTGTAGTTAACTTATACATCTGAAGTCCCAACCACTATGACACCCCTGCTCCCCTCAAAAGGAAAAGGTGCAGAAAGGGTACCATAGAACCTTGGATGTAAAGCTTCTTTTTTTTTTTTGTCCCCAGGAATGTGTTTGATCCTCGTCAAATGCGTGTTTCAATACAGGGAAGCGGCTTATACATAAATAGAGAACGAGGGTGTAGGTATGGCTAATTGTTGAACCTCCTGATTTTGTTTGTTGCAAACCTCTTTCTGTTATTTCATGATTTTCATTTTCCCTCCCTTTTTATTCCCTGGTTTTATTTTTGTAGCATTGATCCAATTTGCATTGATGATCCTCTATACCCAACCAATAATGTGGGGCGGAATTGCTTCCGCATACACCAATGCATCAAGGTTAGTTGGAATGCCTTGTATTAAATTTTTGAGAAAATATTGGTGTTAGTAGAACTAGGAAAACTTACAAATCGATAAAAAATGGAAAACATGTGATACTTTAGGTTTCTCACCTTTAAGTTCAATAGCATGCCATGTGTTGAAAGTATCTGAATCTCTTAAGAGGTTGAAAGCAAAGGATTTCTTCCAAGCTGGCTAGCAGACTGGGGACGTGTTGGTTAATGAATTAACCAGACATATACCTCAATCACCCCTAGATTTGAGGATAATTTGCATACGTAAAGACTTGCATGAGAAAGCTCTTGGTACTTCTCTGAAATGGCATGGAATATACAACGCCAACATACCCAGTGTAGTGTGTCGCAGATCTTATCACTACCTTGTGGAGGTAGAGAGGCTGTTTCTAATAGACCGTCGGTAGAAATGGCATGGAATATGTTTCTATTAAACTGTAGCATGTGTTTGTTAAACATGAAAAGTATTATATCCTCTCATGCCCTCAATATGTAAAGTTCAGCTTTCTGTTCTTTATAAGTGACAGTGGCTGCTTTTCATTTAGTAATATATTACCTAAACTAACAACCTTTTGGTATTCTACTATTCTCTAAATTTTTATTGCACCTTGTTTTGATGTATGGAATGAAGTTAGTTCCTAAGTCGCAATTTGTTATTTTGGGACTGAAGGTGCTACTGAACAAATTATGCTTCTCATTAAAAATTATAATCATCGAGTGTTGGACGCATATAACTATTCTAATAAAAGTTACTTTCTGTAGGCATTTGCAGATGCTTATTCTACTTTGGAAAATGAGATACCTTCTCTTCCTAGCAACGATGAATCAAATTCAGTACCTCAAGTTAAGCTGCTCCCAAGAATTATCCCAAGCATTGGGCTTTCTGTGGGATCTTAATATCAGAAGTTTTGAATCTTGAAGGTATGTTAAGCTCTTATATTTTCTTCAGGTCAACCATAAGTACATATATGGGTTTTAAGATGCCGTTGGTATCTATTTGTATCTTTTTCTATCCTCTTAGATTGAAATTATTGCTTGCATAAAATTAAAGTATTTTAGCTGATAGTGGCTTGGCTGTATAATAAAAAGCTTTAAAAAGAATGTTTGTTCATTAAAGTAGTGTTTCAGTATCTCCATGGAAGTATCAAAAGGTAGTAGTAGTTCTTCCTGTATAGGGGAAATCTATGCCTTTTCTTAGTGAAATCTGATTATTTTATGAGAATGAAAGCCATTATGCTAAATATTGAAGTTTAGTTTGTAAATCTAAATATTACATGGTATTTTGTTTGCTATTGTGCTCTTTACTTTAAAGTATCTCCATTTAATCTTTTCTGTCCTTCTTCAACTTCTTCTTAATATTTATAACTATCAAAGACTTGAAGGTCAGTCTCAATCATTTGTGTCCTCTATTTGATATCAGCTTATTGTTATCACTATCAAAGACTCAAAGGTCAATCTCAACGAGCAACTGCCTCTACCCAGTTGGACTTGATTCTCCAGCAGCTGATTCTGCCGTGATTGAGTAGGATCTTCTTCTTTTTACCAACACCTTACTTGCATTTAAAATTTTTGCATTTGCATTTTGGTATTAAAAATTATGTTGCTGTCTTCTAGCAAATTGGGATTAAATGGTTTGGCATTATGAATATAGGTCGGGGGAGCCTTTAGAAACTGGAACTTATTTCCATTGGATGTCAGAACAAAGGAATATCTTAAGAGCTCCTCGATTCAATAGAATCAAATCTCGTCTGAACTTGACCATGTCAGTGTAGCATGACCGCATTGGCATGTTGGAGACAATTTGCCATTACCTGGTTCATCTTTTTTTGAGTAGGCCAGTACCTGGTTCATCTTGAAAGTAATTCCAAGGTTCGAATCAGTACAATTTTGATTTTCACCAATCTGGATTTATATATGAAGAACTTCTGATGCCTTGTTGAAATGAATTTGTACATATCATCATTGTGGTATCGAACTGTGCACATCTAGGGTGAATGAAACTAAATTTGCTATTTAGAAGAGACTTTTGAAAAGTCTAGTAACTGTTCTTTCTATTTGCTTTTCTAACAACTTTGTTTCTTCTTTACTTGACGAAATCATGGCTCATAGGATTTTGAACTGAAATAACACTGTTATCCTGACCTGCTCATCGAGAATCCCATGGTTCTGAGATGTTTCTGTTCTCATGCATCTTTCGAGTGCTGGCTAGAATTGAATGGACAAAACAGTCTGAGGCTCTATGCCATTTCTCACACAACTTCCACTTGCAGTTTCTTATCGAATCTCTATTCTTTCTTTGTCCTGCTGGTTCCAGGTATCTTCACTTCACTTGTTAGAGTGTAAAGGGCCCCAAACCTTTTGTCATATGTAGCAGGCCATTACAGGTTCTTCTTCCGGTTTATTTGAGCTTTTAACTTGATTGACCCTGTAATCTAAAAACTCGCAGTAGCCAATTCCTTTTCCTTATTTTCATGTGGCTGGAGTTGCAGCCTCAACATAAACATCCTAGAACTCTACAGTGAACTCATGGAGAAGATGGTGGAAGGAAGGGTACACTCAGAGGATCGATGTAAGAAATACAAGAAGAGAAAGGAACAGGAGGTATTGCCATATCCCACTTATTATTCGTTCATAAACACTTTAATCTTTTGTGAACCTGAGATTCAACAGCTGTAATACCTATTTAAGACATTTGTTTAGTCTGAAATCATGTCGGGATTGTGTACTAACATGCACAAGTCACAATTGGTGCCAGTGGGGGAGGTAAGTACAGGATGCATATTCACAGATAGGACAAATATGTGGGTGTAAGATGGATCGCATCGGATAACAAAATGCAGATTTTCCTTGGGGATAAAGTTCAAAGGCAATGAACTATGGCAGCCTATGATTGAGAAGTTTGAGAGAAAGCGTAATGGGTAGAAAATCAGTATTTGTCCGAGGGAGGAAAAATTACATTGTTGAAGTCCATTCTCTATTTTCCTAGTACTGTGTCTTTATTCTTGTATGCCTTCAAATGTGGCAAACAGATAAGGAATAAGTCATGAGATTTTTGCAGGAAAGAAGTAATAGATTCTATTTGGTAGATTAGAGAAAAAAGATGTTCCCACGGAGGAGGGAATACAAAATTTACCATTCTTCAACATAATGCTTTTGGAGAGGTGGTTGTAGTGATTCAATCAAGAAACTATGAGCTATGGTCAAGGGTATTGGTTTATTTATAGAGCTTGAATGTATAACTTGAGGAGACATGACATTTTCGCATGGGGTGAGCCTATGGAAGGGATTTTGAAGTGAAGGATGGATTCACTACATACTGGCTACACTATTGAAAGTGGAGACAGTATGCTTTTGAAAGGATTTGTGGTATGATGGAAAAACTGAAGACGCATACACAAAGCTGTTATATATGCTGCATATGCAGAATTGTAAGGCTAGGGTGACCTATTAGTTAAGAATGGAGGACAAGGGAATTATGTGGGACATGAGTGTTTGAAGGAGACTTACTAGTTTGCAAGCGAGATGAAGTGGAGGAGTTTCTATGAAAAGATCTGCAGATATGGGAAATGAGGGAGGACAGAGATTATGTGAAGGAGATTACGGATGACAACATTCATGGTGAAATCACTCTCCTAGAGCTATTAGAAGGAAGGGAAAGAGGAGATATGGGGAAAAGCCTTGAAGATGAGGGTACCAAAGTAAGTTCTTTTTTCAAAAAAAAATAGCACGCAATTTGTGATGCATCATAAATCGCGGATAAGCTTAAATAGATGAGACAAATAGCTGGCTTTACCTCTCTTCTATGGACTTTGGTCTACTCTGGTGAATAATCTTGATTGTCGCTAAGGATGTTCCATGAGACAATGTCGACTGGAGATTAGAGAAAATCGGCATTGAGAAGTATGTGATTTGGAGCACAACACTGTTATGTCTCTTCTGGCTTGTGTGGAATGAAAGTAGGAGATTGTTCCATAATAGCAGGAACGACGTAAGAAGTGTGAAATGTTCTTTCTTTTTCATGTATATTACTGGTGTAAAAGGAGAGGTCCTTTCTATGTAGGAAGTTGGGCCAACTCAAGGCTTCAGATAATTGTGTTCAGCCACAAAAGCAGTATGTAAATACTTCAAAGACTAGCTTAATGTACTTAAAATGAGATTTACTTGACTTAAAAGATTCCGAGCCCATAAAGGGAGTCTTTGGCCTGAATTGTTCTTATATTCTGAATCATGCTAATGCACTCTTTTGGTTACTAGATTGGTACTTGTATTAGATCAATACTCACGGGGCTGTAGGCTGAAGTGCTGAACCATGTCATATGATTTCATCCTATCTAAAGTACTTTGCATAGCCATGTTAAGGTGACTCGATCATAATCGATGTCAGTCATTGTACTCCTAGTTTAGACCAGCGGTATAATTAAGGCTTATGTCAGCTAATAATCATGTTGATTGATGTCGAACAGAATCTGGAGCTGAGACTGGTGATCCACTTCATTGGAAAGAAAGAGATTTGCAAAAACCCATTATACAGCTGAGCTTGCAAAGACAACTTGGCCTTCTGATTTATGGGTAGGAATGCATTGTCTGCTGGCTCCATAGAGTAGAGTATTCTTTCTTTCACTGTTTTATTCTTTTCCTCTTGTCTTCGTTTTTTATTTCCCTTCTTCTCTCCTCCTGGGACCACCTCCCTGTGTGTTGATATTAAGAGTCCATTTCCTATTCCTTCTTGTTTTTGTTTCACATATATTTCAGTTTAGAAGATCACAAATAATAGAGTTTTAAAGTGGTCTCACTTTGTGGCAATGCAGGTGCAAGAAGGGGATCCTTCATTTGTGCATGATCGGATTAAATATCAATGAAGGAGAGAAATTTCTGTATATACATATTAATTTTATTGTCTTTGTCAGGTTGTGATGATGATAACAATAAAGCTGAGCTGGTCCTCTTAAAGCTTAAGGTTGGAATTCTTGGTATTCTGTTTGGACTCAGATGAGTCCAACTTGAAGGGAATAGACTTAAAAGATTTATATAGTCGAGCTCAACTAGTTTGACATTGAGGCATTAGTTGCCATTGTTGTACTTTTGTTGTGCATTCTCTTCATTGACAAATAATCTAATAATTGCTTGGTGACTATTAAATTACCAGTACTCATTCAAATAAACCGTATAAAACAATAATTAGATATTTTAACTCTTTTAGGTATGCGATGTTCATCTTATAATTGTGTCCATTTTTCTCACTCGACTTGAGCTCATTTTCCTATTTGATTTCTTATTATCTATTTGTTCTAGTCTTTCCAAGAATTGAATAGGCACGTTATGTGTAGATTTATGAATACTGCAGGGATTTCATCAACTCCAAAGTTTCTAACTTAAATGTATATATCAAAAAAATCAAATTTCTCTAAAATTGTTTGATTTTGCTCTAAATGATGCGTTTGAAATTTTATCAGATACATTCTTTCAAAAGTTTTTAAAGCCTACAACTTCAGATTGCATTCTTATTTGTCCACTTTTACTTTATTTAATTTTTCATCTCAGGTAGTGGAAATTCCTCAACAAGGAAAGCAAGATACATGACTTCCTTTCTCTCGAATATGATTTACAAGAGGAAGATATTTATCAAACAAAAAAGGGTACATCATCCATGTCTTCTAAAGGTATAAGTACTATTCTAGTGACAAGAGTTATCACAATCACAGTATACCATTAACACCTAATCAGATTCGTCTGTAAAATAATCAGCATCTTCAGTACACCCCTTCTTGAGCTTCTCTTGGAGGTCCAACTGCTTGGGTAACACTAGCTCGATTCTCCGACCTGACTCTGAAAAGTATCTCTCAAGCACCATCTGCAATACAATAAAGCTCAAATCCTAATCTTAGGTTTACTACTTTCAGTCTATGTACAAAACATGTAAGGAGAAGTACAAGAAAAGACGGATGAATTCAACTGTATACATACAGCAGCAGCGTAGGCATCCTGTTTCCCTTCACGAGCAGATTTTCCGAGGCCCCTAAAACATTGTCACGCTATTTATTTTTGGATAACTTCTTGTAACAGACTGTATGAAGGATTACCCTAGCTTCTCATATACACTTTGCAATCAATTTATTAGCAAGACAGGAATAAAAGCTTTGTTGATTGCATAGCCTAGATCTTAGCTGGCATAAGAGAAAGAATTGAAACTTGATTTTATGAAAGTGAATTACTTGCTTCGTCATAACTCATTCGATAAATACAGGGGCAAGTCAGAGGAAACCATTACCTATCAACCATGTAGCTCATGGCCTCTATTGTTGTTCCATACTCTTCCTGCAGATATACTCTCCAGCCCCTAATCACAAGCAAGGTTTTTATGAACAAAAGGTCTCCAAGACAGCGTAGAAGATGCCAAATCACTACAGAATGCCCCTCACTCACCACTTATAAATTGCATTTAAACATGACATAAGAGAATGACTACAACAGATGAATTTAGCATCCATAATTTGTAAGGTTGAAGGGGAGCCTTGGCGTAAGTGGTAAAATTGCTGCCATGTGACCAGGAGGTCACGGGTTCAAGCCATGAAAACAACCTCTCGCAGAAATGCAGGGTAAGGCTGCATACAATAGATCCCTGTGGTCCGGCCCTTCCCCGTACCCCGCGCATAGCGGGAGCTTAGTGCACCGGGCTGCCTTTTTAATTTGTAGCACAAAAGCATACTAGCTCAAAGGTTTCTGAAAATAGGAAGTCAACTAGTAGCCCTAGAGTGTAAAGCATAGCAAGCAAACATGTCTCTGGACAGTTCAACCACTAAACTCCCACAAGAATTTTCTTGAATATTCATTTTCATACTCCCTGCGTGAACGCGGGATGCTTAATACACCGGGCTGCCTTTTTTTCCGTTTTCACGCAACTTGACACATAATCTTCAGGATTTCCATAAGATTACAGTTGATAAAAAGTAAAGGCAATGACAATAGTAGTGTTTCTGAGATGAATTGGATAGGTAAAAAGAAGATTAAAAATGCTAGTATGTAAATAATTAGTGGTACCTCTCAGCAGCTCGAACAGCAAGCCTACCAGCAACACTTCGAACTTTGTTAGATTGTGGAGTTTCCCTTCCATCACTTGACAAAGGAAGTCCAATTATAAACTCATCCACTTCCTAACTTCCAAAACAGAACCACACTCTCATGAAACTCCAAAATGCTGGGATTAATTCTTAAAAAATTAAAATGAAAGAAACACTAAACACATATTCAAGAATCAAATAAATTATCAATACCCAGTTGATAATTTACCATAAAAATTAAATCTTTCTACGTTAAACGTAAAAAAACAGCGTCTTTACCTGTTTTAGGGCAATATCAAGAATTCGAAGTTCAAGTTTTTGTCCTCTCAATTCCAAAACCTAAAAATCCAATCCGAATCAAAATTCCAGTATACGAATGTATGTGCCTTCATGGTTTGCGGATGAAAATTGGGCATGTTACCGTTAAGGGTCGAAAATTGAAGCCTTTGCTAATAGCAAGGCCAGTACGAGCAAGCCCCAAATCCACTCCAAGACTGAAACCTCCTCTCCATGTTGAATCTCGCTTTCTCCGTATCGCATTTGGGGGAATTTCCTCCTCCGATAATGCCTGAATTGTTGAAGTTAACCGCACAGAGTTACCGCCGGTCGGCCGAAATGCCACCGGCGGCGAGGCTAATAGATGTCCCATTCGAAGATGTTCTAGCTGAGTTTCGGGTGGGAAAAAGAAAGATGTGTGCAGCTTATTTTTCTTATTGGGTACTGTATGCTAAGAAATTAATTAAAGTAAAAATAAAAATGAAAAAAGAAAATTACTTAAGTAAACCGCCACAAGTTTCCCCCTTTCTTTTTCTCTTAAAGAAAAGAATTCTTAATTAGAATTAAGTGTACTTAATTGATGAAGAGAAGGACTTATAAGGTTCCGTGTTTGCAAGCTTCTGAAGTAGGGATGCATATTTGTCTTAGGCAAAAATTTCTCTATCTTGTGCGCTTTTGAGCTCGATAATAATGTACTAAGAGATAAATTATTGAGATTTTACTAGGCCAAAGCCAACAATACGTACCATGAGTTGTGATAGTATAAAGTTTGAAGATCAATAGACTTCCCTTTCGCCTATCTCTGTCCTCCATTATTCAAAATAAATTAATAACAAAAAGGAAAAATGTTAAACTAAAAAAGAAGCAGAATGGCCTAATGGCCCCTAAACTTGTAGTAAAAATGGCGTGTAGTAGCCACTAATTAAGGGTGTCTTTAATTTTTATTCACTAATTATAATGCTCAGCAAAAATAGCCACTACTAATAGAGAAAAGACTGTTTTACCCTTCCTTCATATGCCAAAAGGCCCAAAACCCTTGTTTTTTCATTCAGAAGTGGGAAATTTGAAAGAGGGGAAGTTCGCGTGTTCTCTGCTGCTGTATGATCCTCGCATGCAAACGAGCTTCAGTTAATCTTTCTCCTTCTTCATCTTCTCTGAATTGATCGATCTAACTGGTAATTTTTTTTTGTTTGATGCATTTTTGTTTCAAAAATCGATCGATCTATATGTGCGCGTTCAATGCCCTGTCAAGTATGTGTGAAATTTCAAAAATGATCATTATAAGTTGATTCAGTGTCGGAGAAGTAGCGTATTTTTGTGATGCTGTTATTCAGAAATTTTTGGTGTTGAAATGTGTCATGTGTTTGTGGTTGATTCAATATATTTGATTATGTAAGGACATTTCATAAAAATAGTCGTAGAAAATCATAAGCTTATTGTGTTTCTGAATTTTTAGTTAACTGTGTTCATGAAAGATAAGGATCAAACGACATTAACTTTTGAAGTTGGAACTCAAAGTTAAGGACTGAGTATCCTTAACTTTTGAACTTGAAACTTGAAGTTAAGGACTAAGTGTCCTTAACTTTGGAATTTGAAAGTTGAAGTTCAGGACCAAGTGTCCTTAACTTTTCAACTTGAAACTATAAGTTAAGGACTGCCTGTCGTTAACTTTTTAACTTGAAACTTGAAGTTAAGGACCTAGTGTCCTTACCTTTTGAACTTGAAACTATAAGTTAAGGCCTGCCTATTCTTACCTCTTTAACTTGTAAATCTAAGTTAAGGACTAAGTGTCCTTTACTTTTGAACTTGGAATTCAAAGTTAAGGACTGCATGTCCTTAACTTTTAAACTTGAAACTTGAAGTTAAGGACCAAGTGTCCTTAACTTTTGAACTACAAATTTGAAGTTCAGGACCTATTGTCCTTTACTTTTCAACTTTAAACTTTAAGTTAAGAACTGCTTGTCCTTAACTTTTTTACGTGAAACTTGAAGTTAAGGACCAAGTCCCTCCAACTAACTCTAAGTCCTAATCTTTGTAGTGTGATAATGGAAGGAGATCGTGTGTTCAAGTTTGATGATTGGCGTAATTTTATGGTCTATTGGAAAGGAGATTTACAGTATAAGGAAACAATTATGTCAAACAGTCAGTGGAAGAAGTTGAGGGATGGTATTTTCGGCAACTTCTTCCGATTACAAAGTGTGAAGTTCTGTGGTAAACTTATTCACTGTATATTGCTTTCAGAAATTGTGAATAATGACCCTGATTCGATGACATTCAAGGTACTTGACCGTGAAATTAAGTTTACACGTGACGCATTTCATCTAATTACTGGTTTGAAGTGTTATTCCTCGCTGGACATCAAATGTTACATGAGAAAGAGAATAGGCTTTCAAAAGTCTATTTCCCCGGAAAGGATAGAATTGAGTTGGGTGATTTGTTTAATTTTATTTCTAGTCACCCACACGGTACAGCTTCGTTATTTGTAGGCAGCGACGATGATGCTGCGAAGTTGGCAATAATTTATTTTGTTGAATCTGTTTTGATGGGCAAGCGGAAGAATCGGAATGTGTCCGAGCAGATAATGAAAATTATCGACGATGATGTACTCTGCTCTTCTTTCAACTGGGGCTCTCTTTCTTATGACACGCTATTAAAATCATTGAAGAGTTGTTTGAAGCCGAATGAGAATGAGATTGAGAAAGAGAAAGACAAAGATAAAGACAAGGATAGCTACACTATACTTGGCTTTCCTTTTGCCTTTTGTGTTTGGATTATGGAAGTAATTCCTATTTTCCAGGAAAAACAATTTGTGAAATTCCAAGAATTTGGTTATCCTCGGATGTTATGTTATTCGGAAATGAAATCTCCACAGTTTGATTCTCTTTGTAAAAAATACTTCCATAATGAAAATGTAAGTTAATGTAATTACTAGCTATTTTTTTGTTTATTTGTTTTAGTTCTGAAAACTTATGTTTACTTTTTGTCATATAATAGTTGTATAAGTTGATCGAGGTGTCACCATTTATTCCTGTTGAAGAAGAAGATACAGAGCCTCTTAGTGTGGAGGAGCCAATTTCACAAGATCAAAGCTCAAGGCCTTCTTCCACACAATTTGATGAACCCATACTTAAGGAATTTGTTAGAGTATGTCTTTCTGGCTTTGAATAGCATTAGTTTTTTATTTGATTATTTTTTTCTTACGACACTTTTTTTTTATGTTTTTTGATTCAGAGATTATCAGAGAGTTTTAAGAAGGATCTGCAAGCTGAAGTTACCAGAATAAATCAGAAAATAGTTGTAGCAGAAAAAAAGATTGAGAATGAAATCATGGTAATATGATTAATTTCAGTTAGTCCAAGTTCAGGACTTTGTGTCCTTAAGTTTTGAACTTAAAACTATAAGTTAAGGACTTCCTGTCCTTAACTTTTTAACTTGGAATTCAAACTTAAGGACTGCCTGTCCTTAACTTTTGAACTTGGAATTCAAACTTAAGGACTGCCTGTCCTTAACTTTTGAACCTTGAAGTCAAACTTAAGGACTCATGTCCTCAACTTTTCAACCTGTAATTCAAACTTAAGGATTGCGTGTCCTTAACTTTTGAACCTGTCCTTAACTTTCTAACTTAGTTTCTTTCTCAGGATTTAAAGAAAACTCTAGGATCAAAGCTTGATACTTTGTTGAAGATTTATGGGAAAGTTGATGAAAGGAACATAGAGAGAGAATTTAGTGTTTCAATTAGAAAAGATGGAGTTGAAGAAGATGCAGAGCCTACTGTTACAATCAACAAAGATGCAGGCGGTGATGAACGTGATGATATGGATGTGGATGCAGAAGTTTATTATGAAAGCGATTTTAGAGATGCACATCTAGATGATGAAACTGAGAACGTTACTGATATTGGGAAAGGTTAGATATAGATTTTGAATTTTTTTTCATTGAAATTTATATTCAATAGCGTAATACATATAAACTTTTTTGTGATTACAAACATTTGTAGAATCTATTGATGGAGTGGAAGTTCAAGATGTAGGAGAATGTCAAGACCAGGAAAATCCAAAAGAGACAGGAGTAACAGAAAAAATTTGTAAATGTTGTGGATTACAATCTCAGGAGGATTTAGAAAGTCTATTGGGAACAAGTGTCGGTGAGATTGTATGCAAATGCTTAGAAGGAACATATGATCTGTCTACACCTCTGTCATATAAAGAGAAATTTGGATTTCAAACTTGTGCCAATCAAGGTTAGATAAAATTTTCATTATATACTGAATGTTAGTTTTAGTGAATTATTAGAATGGGTATTAATTGCAAATGTTACAGAATCTTTTGAAGCTGCAAGGGAAGAAGCTGGAGTGGAGTATCAAGAGAAAAGTGGAGTACAATCTCAAGACGTAGAAAATACCGAAGGAACAAGCAGAAGTGAGATTGTTCCAAATGCATAGATGGAACATGTGATCTCTCTACACCTCCCTCTCTTACCGATAATATTGGAACCCAAGAAATTGCTAGTGAAGATAATGATTTAATTGGGATGATCTTGACTATTGCAAACGATTAGACAGTGTTATTTTAAATTTTATACATGTTTGTTTTAATCAAAGATTAGTAACAAGTATTAACTGTGTTAGCTCTTGTAAATATTTTGCAGAATCGTGTGAACTTGCAACTGAAGAACAAGGAGAACAATTGCAAGATAAAGAAAATATGCAGTTGGAAGATAAAGAAAATGATGCAAGCAATATGTTAGCTGAATTGTCTGTTGAAAAAACACAAGAAGGCAGTGTGACCAAGACAGGTATTGATTGTGTCCTAAATATTATATTCATAATTGAAATTTTATCTCTTCATTTGACGATTTGCAGCAAACTAATATATATATATATA
>NW_017672901.1:128857-150547 GCF_001879085.1 Nicotiana attenuata
GTAGTCCTGAACTTCAGATTACAAGGTTAAAAGTTAAGGACAGTCAGTCCTTAACTTAGAGTTTGAAGTTATAAAGTTAAGGACATGCGGTCCTTAACTTTGATTTCAAAGTTCAAACTTAAGGACCGACAGTCCTTAACTTTGAATTACAAGTTCAAAAGTTAAGGACAACCAGTCCTGAACTTCTGGTTACAACTCAAAAGTTAACAAGGTTAAAGACAGCATGTCCTAAATTTTATAAAACGTACTAATAAACTTTTTTTTGATTGTTTACCTGTTGTTGTCGTCTATCTTTATGTTAGTATAAGTTCCCGGGTTTTTACTTGTCATCATATACAAGTATGAAGACAATAATTCATAATTCTCTTCGGGAGTTCCTCTTATTAAAGCGGAAGCATGTTGAATAGCACGCCACGCCTTGTGATATCCAATGTCTAGTCCATGTAATTTTTTCATCTCTGCCATGACAAAAGCTGGTGTAACTTCAAACCTTGGGTCCCGAAGATTGTCGATAATGTAAGCACTAATCAACTTTGAAGTAGCATGACTTTGATCTGCTTTCATTGTGTTAACAGAGCAGTCATGCTTTTTCTCAATCTTTACTATCTTGAACAGTGTTGAATCTTTAATTCTGAAAGCACGCACACACCAACAACACCTATCATCATTGCATTACAACGAATATCTTGTTGAGCTTGACCTAACAACCTTGAATTCAAAATGTCCTTTAATTGCTATATTGGAAAAACAGTTAATTATACTCTTCTTGTCAAATACTGATCCGACTTTTATTTCTTCCAACAAAGCATTTTCTCTTAATATCATAGTTGGGGATTCTTTTTGTTTCAAAATTGATCTTCGTCTAGTTATTTGAGTAGAGGTTTTTTCAGCAACTTCTTCGATTACCGGTGCACTCTCTAAGACTTGAATACCCAAAGCTTGTTCGTTGTCAATCTCTATAATGCTTTGTCCTTCTACTTGAATAGAATCAAATGTTTGAAGCACCTCTTCAGTTATTGGTTAAGCTTCATCCACATCTATTTCCATTATCTGTTGGCATTTGTCTTGATTGTCATCTTGATTTTCTCTGTTGACATGTGTTTGAAGCACCTCTTCAACCATATCTATTTCCATTATCTGTTGGCATTTGTTTTGATTGTCATGTTGAGTTTCTGTGTTGACATGTTCATTGCTTGTTGATCCAAAAACTCTTTCCGAAATATCAACAATGAAACGACAACCCTTGAAGAGTGAATGAGTTTTTAGTAACTCAATACATGTGTGAAGATCTAAATCTTTGGATACAAGCATTCCTTTGCTTGTTCCAAGGTTAATATCAAACCATATCACTGCTTCAAACTTGTGTCTATCCAATTCAATAACCTCAAAGATCTGTTTAATGAAATCTTCGAACCGAATTGACTCAGGTACTAGAACAAGCTTTGTTTGATGATCAAGATATTTATAGTCTTCAGTCCATCTACCATTAAAAGCAACTATAATGCATATTGTTTCCATCCTGCAAGTCAAGTGAATGGGAAACTCAGGACATATTTTATATAGCAATCCTTGTATAATTAAGAACAGGTACTGTAAGTTCAAGACCAAGTTAAGGACCAAGTGTCCTTAACATTTTAACTTGGAATTCAAAGTTAAGGACTGCCTATCCTTAACTTTTAAACCTGTAATTGAAACTTAAGGATTGCCTGTCCTTAACTTTTGAACTTGGAATTCAAACTTAAGGATTGTCTGTCCTTAACTTTTGAACCTTCAAGTCAAACTTAAGGACTCATGCCCTTAACTTTTCAAAATGTAATTCAAACATAAGGACTTCCTGTCCTTAACTTTTTAACCTGTAATTCAAACTTAAGGACTTGCTGTCCTTAACTTTTGAACCTGCAAGTAAAACTTAAGGACTTCCTGCCCTTAACTTTTGAACATGCAAGTCAAACTTAAGGACTCATGTCCTTAACTTTTCAATCAGTAATTCAAACTTAAGGACATATTTTAACTAATAAGTGTAAGTTAAGGACCAAATGTCCTTAAGGACTCATGTCCTTAACTTTTCAATCTGTAATTCAAACTTAAGGACAGGTTTTAACTAATAAGTGTAAGTTAAGGACCAAATGTCCTTAACTTTTTCAATTTGAAACTCAAACTTCAGGACTTAGTGTCCTTTACTTTTTCAAAACAATTTGCAAAACTATGATAGTATGTCCTTAATATACAGAAGAACAACAACAAAGTTAAGGACATTGTGTCCTTAACTTTTTCAATTCAATTTGCAAAATGAGGACACTATGTCCTTAATATTATGTGCTCAATTTTTATAGAATTATCATAGGAGGCGATGTCCTTAACTTTATCAATCCAGAAATTCAAAAAAAATCAAATTTCTACTTATTGTATAAAAATCAATAGAAATCGGGAAGAGTATAACTATGTCGATCTAAACATCAATAGAAACATATAAAAGTATAACTTACTGTAAATATATGTCGATTTTTGGATGAGAATGTTGAATTTTTGAAATCGGAAGAGAATTTTCTTCAATTTCGACTATCACAGTGAAGTGCTGCTGCTGCGCTGCCGCTGCTGCGTTGCTGCTGCTCGTTAATGTTTTCGTAGGTATAGATCATAGGAGAAGGGTATTTTCGTCCAGTCAGGTATAAGTTTATTAAACCAGTGGCTAAAAACTAAAGACATTTAAAACACTGGCTTTAAAATAAAGACAGGTGTTGTTAGTGGCTATTTGTGCACTTCGCCCAAACTTGTACCGGTTTTTCAAGTTAAGCTGCCAAACTTATGAGCTTTTTACTTTAATACTTTTACTTCGTAGAAGGACTATCAATACGCCTCTAACTATTGACCATACTTACATAGCGACGACATACTTGACATGGCAAAAGTGTGAACTCCCAAATGGCCATAACTCTTTTGTAACTCTTCTCCCATGTTCTACCACTAATTATCCCATGTTCTCCATGATTTCATAACTTATTATCCCACTTCCTTCCAATTTAATTCAAGGAAGAATTTCTACACCTATAAATAGGATCTTTCTTCCATAATGTGGTGTGAGAAAAAAATAATTGTAAATTATTTCAATAAAGTGAGGTTAACGTTGTGAAAAAAGAAGAGAGTTTTTACTTTTGTTGAAGGAAGGTGTTCATCTAGGTGGAGCTTTGGACTCAACAACTTGTCCAGAGTTTGTAAAAGTCATACGATGTGATCGGGCTGTTGTATTCTGGAGGAGACTGTCACGACCCTAAACCCGAACCCGGCCGTGATGGCGCCTCTCGTGAAGACGAGGCCAGCCAACTAATCCAACTTATCTTTTTAGAATAGTTAACATTAATAAGCAACTTTAATATGATCAAGTAACCACAGTCCATTAAAGATCTCTTTAATAAGTGCAGAATAAAAAGCCAAACACAGCCCAAACCGGGGTGTCACAAGTCACGAGCATCTATCAGAGTATAAATACAACTACAAGACCTAAAATGTACAAGCCGGAATAATGAACCAAAAAAAAGAAAAATGGTGCTTCGAACGCAGGCAGTCACCTCGCTACTCCTATAGCTCTGCTTCTGATCAGCCAAAACCCGCTACCGGGTGAACAAATACCTGCATCTGCACGCGAGGTGCAGGGAGTAAAGTGAGTACTCCAACTCAGTGAGTAATAAGGGTAAATAACAACTGAGCAGTAAGAAATCACGTAAAGCAAACCATCATGCTATATAGGGGCAGTAAAAAACCCTTTGAGAGAAAGCAGTGAAGTTGTAGAAAAACTTTAGAAATATCTTAGCTCAGATTAAAACCTCTTTTGAAAATGACTTTTTCAACAATTATGCAATTGAATGCAAAACAAATAGTGCAGATAAGCACAGAAGTCCACCTCTCGGGCACCACACTAGGTTATCAGATAACACCAGAGCAACAGGTAAATATTGCAAGAAGTAGCACAAACAGCATATAATGGCAGACAATGAAATAAAGTAAACACATCAAACAGTACCGGTACTGCTGCGGCGTGCAGCCCACTCCACATATCGCTGCGGCGTGCAGCCCGATCCATTTAACGTCGACGACGCTCACTGGGGGTGTGCAGACTCCGGGAGGGGCCCCTTACGGCCCAAGCACAATATCAAGCCATCTCGTGGCATCAAACTAGGCCCTCAGCCTCATATCAATAACAGTATAACACTGCTGCGGCGCGCAGCCCGATCCATAAGTACCCTCACAATACATGCCCTCAGCCTTACTCAGTCAACAAAATCACATAAGCCACTCGGGCAACAATAAAACAGTGTTTCTCAGCCCAAAACATCATTTAAATATCATTTGAGTATTAAAACTGAGTGAACATGGCTGAGTTTTGAAAACAGTAGGAAATAACATGACTGAGTTCAAATATATATAATTAAATCAGTGAGGAATTATCAACAACATCCCCGAAGGGTTCAAATAGTTGGCATTCAGCCCAAACATGGCATTCAGCCCAAATAATGATGATAGCAAACTGATTTCAATCAAATACGTGGTCAAATCATTAATCGGGATGGACTAAGTCATAATCCCCAACGGTGCTCTACCCCACGCCCGTTAACCGGCGTGTAAGTCACCTCAACATAGCACTATGATGTGCAAATCCGGGGTTTCAAACCCTCAGAATATCATTTACAATCATTACTCACCTCGAACCAGCGAAATCTCTAGCTCGCGACGCCTTTGCCCCTCAAAATCGGCCTCCACGCGCGTCGAATCTATCCAAAACCACAACGAATCCGTCACAATATGCCAAAGGAACAAAGCCCAATCAAAAATAATCGAAAAACAGAAAAATTCCCGAATTTAGCAAAACCCGAGCCCCGGGCCCGCTTCTCGAAACTCAGAAATTCTTATACCAACGGGTTCCTTATCTCGCCACGAGTCTATACATATCAAAATCACAAGAATCGGAGTCCATTTGACCCCTCAAATCCCAAGTTTAAGGTCTCTTAGGTTCAAGCCCTAAACCACCATTTTTGACCTTTAATTTCTTAAGTTTTCAGCTCTAATCCATGTATTTACACCATAGAATCATGTTTTTAAGTCCAAGAGTTCATACCTGATCAAAGACCTTGAAACCCTCTTCAAAATCGCCCAAAAACTCTCCAAGTCCGAGTTAAAAATGTGAAACCCTTCAAAAATTCGCGAAGATGAAATTAAATAAATCTGCCCAGGCAAAACCGCATCTGCGGTCACTATCTCGCTTCTGCGGCGTCCACTCCTGCGGAAATCTCAATTAAAGCCCCTGGCCGCATCTGCGGTCACCCAGCCGAATCTGCGGCTCCCTATCCGCATCTGCGGTCCAACCCAGCTCCAAAATTTCCGCTTCTGCGACACTCACCTCCGCTTCTGCGTGACCGCACCTGCGGTCCCATAACCGCAGGTGCGAAAATACCAGATACCAGCAAACCTTAACCATGCAAAAATTCTGAAACTCTCCGTTTAACCATCCGAACTCACCCCGAGGCCCCCGCGACCTCAACCAAAAACACAAACATGATCCAACACCTTATTCAAACTTGCTCGAATCATCAAAACACCACAAATAACACCTAAACCATCAAATTACATCAAATTCAAGCCTAAGTTCATCCAAATCTTCCGAAACTTGCATTCGATCAAAAACCCGATCAAAACACCTCCGAATCAACTGAAATTTTGCACACACATCCCAAATCACCTAACGAAGCTACTACAACTCTCGGAATTCCATTTCGACCCTCGGATCAAAATCTCACCTATCAACCGGAAATCGCCAAAATACCAACTTCGCCAATTCAAGCCTAATTCTACACCGGACCTCCAAAATCACTTCCGATCATACTCCTATGTCACAAATTACTCCCCGAAGCTAACCGAATCACCGAAAATCACATCCGAGACCTCGAACTCATAAGTCAAAATCCGGTTGACTTTTCCAAACCAAACCTTCCTTAAAGAGACTAAGTGCCTCATTTCCTACCAAAACCAACACAAATCAACTCTAACACACCAAATACCGATAATGAAACATGAAGAAGCATAAAATGGGGGAAAAGGGGCGGTAACTCACGTGACGACGGGTCGGGTCGTCACAGAGACAAGTCAAGAGGATTACTGCTGGACCAGTGAAGACTTTGCTGCAGTGGGCTTGAATCTCCTTAAAGAGAGCGAGATATCCGCGCCTCAGCCTGAAGATATTTTATTTTCTTCATTTTATTTTTCAGCTGTAATTATATTTTCACCAACAATTTTAAGGAGATTCAAATGGCAACAGTTGAAAAATCTGCGGATATCAAGGTGGGTTATCTCAACAAGTCGTTCCGTTTTAATGGTACTCATTTCAAGAGATGGAAGGGTAAAGTACTTTTTTATTTGAGTCTTCTCAATGTTTCTTACCTTTTAACTAAGAAGAATCAAAGCAAAGTAGACAACTCCTCCATGAAAGATGATGAGCTAATTGGACTTCAAGAAAAAATTGAAAAATATAACGATGATTCATACAAGTGTCGGTATTATCTTCTAATTGTCTATCTGATAATTTTTATGCTTATTATGATAGAACTTGCTCTACTGCAAAGAAAATTTGGAAAGCATTGTAGAGTAAGTATGATATCGAGGGGACATGCGTGAAAAAATATGCTGCTAGCAGATTTTTTCGTTTTCAAATGGTGGACAACAAATTTGTAGTAGACCAAGCTCAAGACTTAATAATGATCGTTGGAGAGCTCAGGTCCGAGGATATTAAAATTGGAGACAACCTTATTGTTTGTGGCATAATAGATAAACTTCCACCTTCATTGAAGGAATTTCAAAAAACTATGTGTCACAAACAAAAGGAAACTTCACTTGAGACGTTGATAATGCGGATTCGCATGGAAGAAGAGGCCAAGATGGACTTATGCAATCAGAAGAGAGCACTCTACAACCCGTCACTACAAAAGGAATATTTAATTACTTCAAATAATATTACTCCTGAAACTCACAAAAATACTTCTTTGAAGCCGAAGAAGAAGACCTTTAAGAAAAATTATGGTAGACCTCCCAAGAAGAATAATGGTGCGAACAACCAAGCACAGAATCAACAAGTTCAAATTGCGAAACCATGCTTTGTCTGTGGCAAGAGTGGGAATATTACTCGATTTTGCAAATTTCGGAAATGTGATCCTACACCACAGGCAAACGTTACCGAACAGCCACTTGTGGCGGTGATAACAGACATTAACATGGTAGAAAATGTTGATGGATGGTGGGCTGATTCTGGAGCAAACTGTCATGTTTGCTATGATAGAGATTGGTTTTAAGTGTATACTCCATTTGAGGAGCCCAAAACCATCATGCTTGGTGTGACACACAACCTAGGTGCTTGGAAAGTGAGAGGTTGAGTTGAAGTTTACTTTAGGGAGAGTATTAACGTTGAAAAACGTACTTTATACTCCTTCAATGAGAAAAAATTTGATGTCTAGTTTTCTTCTTAACAAGGCAAGCTTCAAATAAATTATTGAGAGTGATCAATATGTAATAGTGAAAAAGGGTATTTTTGTGGGTAAGGGGTATGCATGTGATGGGATGTTCAAGTTGAATGTAGAGATGAATAAAACTTCTTCTAGTTCTGTTTTTATGCTTTCTTCTACTAATTTTTGGCGTGCTCGTTTGTGTCATATTATTAATCGTTATGCGGGAATCATGATAGTCTAAGATTAATCCCAATGATTAAAAAGAATTTTAAAAAATGCGAGGCTTGTAGTAAAGCTAAAATAACTAAAAGGCTTCATTTCCAAGTTGAAAGAAGAACTAAATTGTTAGAATTAGTTCACATTGATATTTTTAAACTTGGAGGAATTTTAACTCGTGGAAGAAATAAATATTTTATCACTTTTATTGATGATTTCTCTAAGTACACATATGTTTACTTGATGAAAAATAAAAGTGATACGTTTGAAAATTTTAAAAATTATCTCAGTGAGGTTGAAAATCAATTCGGTAGAAAAATAAAAAGAATTAGAAGTGATAGACGCCGTGAATATGAGTCTAATGAATTTAATTCTTTTGTTAGATCATTGGGAATAATTCATGAAACCACTCCACCTTATTCTCCTACATCAAATGGTGTGGTTGAAAGAAAAAATAGAACTTTGGTAGATTTAACTAATGCCTTGCTTATTGAGTCAAATGCACCTTTAAATTTGTGAGGTGAAGCTGTTTTGACTACATGTTATATTTTGAATAGGGTGCCTCATAAAAAAATAAAATTGACACCATTTGAGTTGTGGAAAAATCACAAGCCAAATTTGGGTTATTTGAGAGTTTGGGGTTGTTTAGCCTATGTTAGGCTCACGGATCCTAAAATTACAAAATTGGGTAAAAAAGTTACCACTTTGCTTTTCTTGGCTATGCTTCTAGTAGTACAGGCTATTGATTTTTAAATCTTGAAGAGAATGTAATTATAAAATCAGGTGATGTTATTTTTCATGAAAATAATTTTTCATTTGAGTCTAAAAATAATGGGGGTCAAAGAGATAAAGATAATTTTTTGTCTATGCCTAGTTCTTCTGGTTCTATTTTGCAAAATGAAGACAATGATGCTTTTGAGTTAAGAAGAAGTAAGAGAACTAGAATAGAAAAAGATTTTGGTCCTGATTTTTATGTTTTTAATATTGAAAATGACCCTCTTACTTTACAAGAAGCTTTATTATTACCTGATGTTATTTTTTGGAAAGAGACTGTAAATGATGAAATGAAGTCACCAATTTCTAATAAAACTTGGAAGTTGGTTAATTTACCATCAGGTTGTAAAACAATTGGGTGCAAATGGGTCCTAAGAAAAAAATTAAAACCGGATGGATCTGTTGATAAGTATAAGACTAGGTTAGTTGTAAAGGTGCAACTAGAAGGCCTAGAATATTTTAATACTTTTTCTCCGGTAACTAGAATTACATCCATTAGACTTTTAATTGCTATTGCTGTAGTTTTTAATTTTCATATTCATCAAATGAATGTAAAAACTGCTTTTTAAAATAGGGACCTAAATGAAGAAATTTATATAGATCAACCTGAGGGTTTTATAGAAGCAGGCCAAGAAAGTAAAGTGTGTAAATTTACTAAATGCCTATATGGCTTGAAACAGACACCTAAGCAATGGCATGAAAAGTTTGATTCCTGTATGATTGACAATGGTTTTAAATCAAATGAGTGTGATAAGTGCATATATCATAAGTCTTGGAATAATTCACATGTAATTATTTGCCTTTATGTTGATGATTTGTTCATATTTGGCTCTAACAAAAATGTTATTGGAGAAACTAAAAGCATGCTTAGTAGCCGTTTTGACATGAAAGATTTGGGTGAGGCAAATTTCATTCTTGGAATGAAAATTACTAGAACGTGTAATGGAATTTTCGTTGACCAGTCACATTATGTTGAGAAAATTTTGGAAAAATATAATTTTATTGATTGCTAGCATGTTGTAACCCCTTTTGATTCAAGTATTCACTTATTTTCTGTACAAAGTGACAATGATGTGATAAATCAAAAGGAATATGCTAGCTTAATTGGAAGCTTGAGATATGTGACTGATTGTACTCGGCCTGATATTGCATACGCAGTAGGAGTACTTAGCAGGTTTCAAGTAAGCCAGGTAGTGAATATTGGCATGCCATAACAAGAGTTATGAGGTATTTACTTGGTACAAAAACCTATGGCTTATTTTATTAAAAATATCCTGCTGTGCTCGAAGGCTTTTCTGATGTAGATTGGAACACTTTATCTGGTGATTCCTGTTCTACTACATGTTATATTTTTACTTTAGGAGGTGGTGTTATTTGTTGGAAATCAAAAAAGCAAACAATAATTGCTAACTCTACCATGGAGGCTGAGCTAATTGCTTTAGCTTCAACTAGTGAGGAAGCGAATTGGTTGAGAGATTTATTATTTCAAATTCCTTATTTTGAAAAACCAATTCCTCCTATTTTGATTCATTGTGCACTGCTGCAATTGGTAGAGTACAAAACCGTTATTACAATGGTAAATCCAGACCTATAAGGAGAAAACATAGTACTATGAGATCATATTTGACAAGTGGTATCATTAACATTGATTATGTTAAATCTTGTGATAATCTTGCAAATCCACTGACTAAGGCCCTAGCAAGAGAAAGGGTCTGGAGCACATCGAGGGGGATGAGGTTGAAGACCACAAGCTCATAATTCATATATGAGAAAACCCAACCTGGGGACTAGAGATCCTATAACCAGGTTCAATGGGAAGAATGAATCACATGATGGCTTGGTTTGAAATGCACTATTTTTATTATTGTTCCATCCCTATGGTGTGAGTGCATTTATCCTGTAATGATTTGTAAGGTTGAGTTTTATTAACTCTTAATGAAATCCTGTAGCTCGTATGAGTGGGATGTTAGAGTTACAGGAGCACCCTTGACAGATTTCACCTGTGTGAGTGTGGAAAAGCCGCTTCCTATGAGAATTGGGCTTGTTCTCAAAAACATTCATGAAACCGGGATAGCACAAGGCCGTAATGTGCTGGCTAATAAAGCTCATGTCAACACCTTGATTATTATGTGTAAGCAATGATAATTTATTTCCCTAAAGCAGTCATAGTTCAAAGTCTGAGACCGCAACTAACTCTGGAGTAAAGATCGTTGTTTTGCTAAGTGGAGGTTCAATGCAGAGCACACCTTCATTATGCATAATAGTCTCCCTTCAACTGGTAAACTCTCTTATATATTTTAAAATTAAAATGAGTGGGGGAATATTCGTATTTTAGCATTTTAATAGTAAAATAAAATATGCCATAACTTCCACTACTCCATGATTTAGAAAATGGCTATAACTCCCATAACTCCCACTACTCCATGAAGTAGAAAGTGGCCATAACTCTTTTGCAACTCTTCTCCCATGTTCTACCACTAATTATACACTAATTATCTCATGTTCTCCATGATTTCATAACTTATAACTTATCATTTCTTTCAGTTTAATTCAAGGAAGAATTCCTACACCTATAAATAGGATCTTTCTTCCATAATGTGGTGTGAGAAAAAAATAATTGTAGAGTGTTTCAATAAAGTGAGGTTAAAGTTGTGAAAAAAGAAGAAGAGAGTTTTTACTTTTGTTGAAGGAAGGTGTTCATCTTGATGGAGCTTTGGACTCAACAACTTGTCCAGAGTTTGTTCGAGACATACGACGTGATCGGGGTGTTGTATCATGGGGGAGACAAGTCAAGAGGATTACTGCTGGACCAGTGAAGACTTTGCTGCAGTGGGCTTGAATCTCCTTAAAGAGAGCGAGATATCCGTGCCTCAGCCTGAAGATATTTTATTTTCTTCATTTATTCAGCTGTAATTGTATTTCACCAACACAAATAATTTATAAATAAAATTAAAATAATAATAATAATAATAATAAATAAAAAAAATTACAAGGAGAATACGTTTTCATTTAATGAATGAGAAATGACCTTTAACTCACATTGGTTTCCGATTGTGTTTTTTAGACTCCTAAATCCTAACACATCTCAATTTGTGATTAAGCTTATTAATAGGGTTAGATTAACTAACTGTAAATCTAAAGTATATTATTTTTCAGGATTAAGACGTTTGAATCTGAATACACATTTGAATATCATGATGTGTACTAAGATTAAGATATATGAATCTGATTACACATCTGAATATTACAATGTGTATGAAGATCTGAATACTAAATGATTAAGACTGTTTGATTTTAACATCTGAATATATAAAATTTATTTTAAAATAAACATAAAATTCAAATAAAATACTAATTAATCTAATATTCAATCAATAAAATATATAGTTTTTTAAAATATGGTAGTTGCTGGTGGTGATGTAACAATGGTGCTTGTGAATGCCGATTCGAGGCGGTGGTTGGTGATAATTTTGGTTGATGGTGGTGGTTCAGGGTAGTAGCTAGTGGTGATTGGTAGTGGTGGCGATTATTATTGAGGATGGTGGTGGTGGTTGGTGATAGTTAATAATGGCGGGTGGTTGTGGTAGTTTTGATTGAGGAAGGTGGTGGTGCGTGGTGGTAGTTTATAATGATGGGCAGTGCCAGCTATGGTTTTGATGGTGATGGGGTGGTTAGTTGTGGTAGTTGAGGTGAATGAGTGTTTGTTGTGGTTGAGAATGATGGTGGCGGGAGTGGTGGGGATGGTGGGTGGTGGTAGTCGATAATGGTGGCGGCTATGATTGAGGATAATGATGGTGGTGGTGGTTGAGTGTGGTGGTGATTGGTGGTATGATCCAAAAAGCTCCACTATAACAATAAGAGGGTTACAAAAGTTCTCCCAAACGGCGACACAACAAGTGCCAAACATGGAGCAACAATGTTAACAAGAGCAACAACTAATCAATTGAAAAAGAGGAGAATCCACAAAAATGAAGCTGTTGTTCGAGGCTCAAAATCAGATGCTACGAGCCTCCAAATCTGATCTCCATCATTCAAATACAAGACCAAGATATTACGAACACTCAGTCAAAATTTTAGCCTGATCCAACAGTTAACGAATCGAAAAACGTGATTTGAAGTTGGCTGGTCAGAATAAAAATCTGCAGCAAAACAAATACTTTTCTTCTCTCTTCTCTCTTGATGAAAGCTCTCTCAAAAACAACTCTTATGTGCTTAAGTCTTTCAAAGACTTGTATCAATGAGCATAGAATAATTCTCCAAGGTTGTCCTATTTATAAATCATGAGTGGTGCTTTCTCTTAAAGCCAAAACCAACTCTAAATAGGAACAAAAATCGAATCCAATTCCGAATAGGAATGGAAGCCAAAAGAGAATAGGATTAGGCCATTGGGCCTTTGGCTGGACAACATGGGCATGTGCCCAAAAAACTCCCCCTCCAGCTAAGGGGCCAAATGTGTTTAAGTAGAGGAACTATTGACAGGCTTCATGCCTGCCAATTTTCTGCAAAATTCATGTTTATCTGCAACCACCGCCTTTGTCAGCATATCCAAAGGATTTTCATCAGTGTGTATCTTCTCAACCTCAAATAATTTCTCTTCCACGATCATTCTTATCCAATGATACTTTCTATTTATATGTTTGGTCTTAGAATGAAAAGTGGAGTGCTTGGTGAGACAGATAGCACTCTGATTATCACAAAAAAATGTACCTTGGCTGCTCAAAGCCAAGATCATTAATAAACTCCTTCATCCCTAATATTCTTTGGCACCTTCTGTGACAACAATATATTCGGCTTCTGTGGTGGATAGAGCTATGCACTTCTGTAGTCTAGATTGCCAAGAAACAGCTCCCCCTGCAAAAGTGATCAAATAACCGGAAGTCGATCTTGAATTATCAAGATTGCCTCCTAATTCAGAGTCTGTGTAACAAACAAGTTCAGGCTTGCCATTGCCAAAGCACAGCTTCAAATCTGCAGTACCTTTCAAATACCTTAATATCTATTTTACTACATCCCATTGTTCTTTTCTAGGATTAGAAAGGAATCTACTAACAGTACCAACGGCATGTGCAATATCTGGTCTAGTGCAAACTATAGAATACATCAGCTATCAACGGCAGAAGAGTAAGGAATACGAGACATCTCTTTATTCTCTTCATCAGTAGATGGACTCTGACTAATACTCAATTTGAAGTGTTAAGAAAGAGGCGTACTAACCACTTTTGCATCTGTCATATTGAACCTCTTGAGTACCTTCTCAATGTATTGATTTTGGGACAGAAATAACTCCTTTCTATCTCCGTGTCGGTGGATTTGAATGCCCAAGATTTTCTTTACTAGCCCCAAGTCCTTCATCGCAAACGATTTGCTCAACTGCTTCTTAAGGACTGCAGTTCTGGATTTATTATTGCCAACAATAAGCATGTCATCCACATAAAGCAATAAAATAATAAAATCATCATCAGAGAACTTCTGGAAGAATACACATTGGTCTGAAGAAGTTTTCTTGCACCCTTGTTCTTCTATGACAGATTCAAACTTCAAATATCATTGCCTTAGAGCTTGTTTCAATCCATACAGGCTCTTTTTCAATTTGCAGAAATAATTTTCTTTTCCCTTAGTTACAAAACCCTCAGGTTGCTCCATATAAATCTCTTCATCTAAATCACCATGAAGAAAAGCAGTCTTGACATTCATCTGCTCAACCTCTAAATCTAGACTTGCAGCTAAGCCTAGAACCACACAAATAGAAGACATCTTCACAACAGGGGAGAAAATTTCATCAAAGTCAACTCCCTTCTTCTGGCCAAAACCTTTAACAACTAACCTCGCCTTGTATCTAGGCGCAAAGGTATGGTTATCTTGCTTTATTCTGAATATCCATTTGTTAGATAAAGCTCTCTTACCTTTCGGCAATTTCACTAACTCATATGTGCCATTCTCATGGAGTGACTTCATCTCATCTTCCATCGCTTCGATCCAATGATCTTTGTGATTATCTTGCATGACTTCGTCATAATTCTCAGGTTCTCCCATGTCAGTCAACTACGGGATTAAATTATTTTGAAATTATATTCCCGAAATTATAATTCCTAGACTAATTTATCCCACTTGGAAGGTGGAATAAAATAATATCAAGTTTAATGGGATAAGCTTGCTGTGTTGAGGAAGAGGCAAACCCGAAAATAAAGAAGATAAAGAACACCAAATTTTAACGTGGAAAACCCTTCAAATCGAAGGTAAAAAACCACGGGATCACAAAGGTCCAAAAAGCTCCACTATAACAATAAGAGGGTTACAAAAGTTCTCCACATTGGCTACACAACAAGGGCCAAACACGGAGCAACAATAGCAACAAGAGCAACAACTAATCAATTGAAGAAAGAGTATAATCCACAAAACGAAGCTGCTGTTCGAGGCTCGAAATCAGATACTACGAGCCTCCAAATCCGATCTCCACCATTCAAATCCAAGACCAAGATGTTACGAACGCTCGGTCAAAATTTCAGCCCAATCGAATGGTTAACGAATCGGAAAACGTAATTTGAAGTTGGCTGGTCAGAATAAAAATCTGCAGCAAAACAAATACTTTTCTTCTCTCTTCTCTCTTGATGAAAGCTCTCTCTAAACCACTCTTATGTGCTTAAGTCTTTCAAAGACTTGTACCAATGAGCCTATAATAATTCTCCAAGGTTGTCCTATTTATAGATCATGAGTGGTGCTTTCTCTTAAAGCCAAAACTCACTCAAAATAGGAATAAACCGAAAACAATTCCAAATAGGAATGGAAACCAAAAGAGAATAGGATTAGGCCATTGGGCCTTTGGCTGGACAACATGGGCATTGTTAGTAGATTGTATTTGTAAAATAATTCTGGAAATATAAATGAATATAAACAGAAATGAACATAAACAGAAATGACATAAAACCAATTCGAGCCCACTGAATTCACAGTGTTTCCTTAAGGAATTTAATCCCCTCCTAGTACCCAAGGTTATGGATTATTTCCTCCCAGGATAGAATGAATTACACACTGGTGTAGTGGTACTTCAAACCCCAGTGTTTCAGCGAACACAAAGTTCGGTAGCAAATCACACTTACTTTTTACTTTGTTTGATGCTAAAAGTATGCAGAAGAAGGAGAGAAAACTCAGAAAATCGTAGTGAAATTCTGAGCAGAATAGTGTTGTATTTATAGCCAAAGTTGTGCTGAAATCTAAAGAGGTGCCACTATTTAGAATGGCTGTTTATGCAAAACGCCCACAGCATAAATGCCATTACATAAATGGCCATTTAGTCAATAATAAAGAGGGAAAATAAAGAGGAAAAATTGAAGAGGGTAGTGTAACGACCCGACCCATCGTATCAGGTATTACCGTCCGGTTTTCCTCATTTATTGCTTCTTCATGTTTCATTTTCAGCAACGAGTGAGTTAGAGTTGAATTGAATTGGTTTGGATAGGAAATGAGACACTTAGTCTCTTTAAGGAAGGCTTAAATTGGAAAAGTCAACCGGACGTTGACTTATGAGTTCGAAGGTTCGGATGTGATTTCCGATGATCCGGTTAGCTTCGGGAGATGATTTGTGACTTGGGAGCATGATCTGAATTGGTTTTGGAGGTCCGGTGTAGAATTAGGCTTGAATTGGCGAAGTTAGCATTTTGGCGAAATCCGGTTGATATGTGAGATTTTGATCCGAGGGTCGGAATGGAATTTCGAGAGTTGCAGTAGCTTCGTTAGGTGATTTTGGATATGTCTGCAAATTTTCAGGTCAGTCGGACGTCGCTTGGTTGGGTTTTTGATCGAATGCGAGTTTCGGAAGTTTTTAAAGAACATAGGCTTGAATCCGATGAGAATCGATAATTTTAGTGTTGTTTGATGTGTTTTGATGATTGGAATAAGTTTGGATAATGTTTTAAGTCATGTTGGTCGTTTTGGTTGAGGTCCCGGGGGGCCTCGGGATGACTTCGGATGGCTAACGGGGAGTTTTTGGAATTTCATACAGCTGAACGCATGCTGTTTCTGGTATTCTCGCTTCTGCGGGTCTTGGACCGCAGAAGCGGAGCCGCTTAAGCGGAGCTGTGATCGCAGAACCGGTCCTTGAGGGCTTGGCAATTTCCGCAGAAGCGGAAGGCAGTCCGCAAAAGCGGACATCGCAGGAGCGGGTGGAGACCGCAGAAGCGGTCCTGAGGATTTTAAGTTAGACCGCAGAAGCGGTTATTTTGCGCAGAAGCGAAACCTGGCTGAGTTTAAATGAACAGTGTTTTCACGATTTTGAAAAAGAAGAAATATTTTGGACTTCGGACTAAGGAGATTTTGGGCGATTTTTGAAGAGGGTTTCGAGGGCTATCATCAGGTATGGATTCTTAGACTTAGATTATGATATTATGGTGTAAAATCATGGATTAACACTGAAAATCCAAGGAATTAAAGGTTAAAAATGGAAGTTAGGGTTTGAGAAAATTATGATGTAAAAATGGAATTTGGAGGGTCAAACGAACTCTGATTTTGATAAATTTTATATGTATGGACTTGTGGCGAGACGAGGGATCCGGTGATGTGAATTTCTTAATTTTTCGAGAAGCGGGCCCGGGGCTCGGGTTTTGCTAGTTTCGAGATTCTTGCTAATTTTCGATTGTTTTCGATTGGGTATTGTTCCCTTAGCATATTGTGATGTATTCGCTCTGGTTTTGGTTAGATTCGACGCGCGTGGAGGCCGATTGAGGGGCAATGGCGTCGCGAGGTAGGGATTTCACCGGTCCGAGGTAAGTAATACTTGTAAATGATATCCTGAGGGTTTAAAACCCCGGATTTGCACATCATAGTGCTGTATTGTGGTGACTTGCACGCCAAGTATGAGCGTGGGGTAGAGCACCGTGGGGGGATTGTGACTTAGTCCGTCCCGGTTGTTGGTTTTATTGCGTAATTGACTGAAACTACTTGTTACCATCAGTATTTGGTTTGATTGCTATATTTGGGCTTCGTGCCAATTGTTTGAATCCTTCAGGGATCGATATCACTGTTTTTGCATTACTTTGCATATTATTTTATCACATTAAAAGGTTTAAAATACTGTTTCGCAAACTCAGCTATATTTCTAAGATTTGAAAACCTAAACGATATTTTACTGACGTTTTGAGTTGAGACTGTTATTTTACTATTGCCCAAGGGGCTTATGTGCTTTTCTAGACTGAGGATGGATCGGCCTGCGCGCCGCAGCGGTGTGATATTGATATTGCGCTTGGGCTGTAGGAGCCCCTCCGGAGTCTGAACCCCCACAGTGAGCACGGGTACCCAAATGGATCGGGCTGCGCGCCGCAGCGGTCATATGCATTGCATTGCATTCATGCATTGGTTCCTGTTTGTAATACGTGTCATGACATTCAACACTCTCATTTTATTGGCATTCATGCTACTTCTTGCACTGTTTACCAGACGCCCTGGTGTTAATTGTTAGTGGAGTGTTGTGCCCGAGGGGCTGACTTATGTGCGGACTTGCACTATCTGATTACGCATTCATTTGCTTGACTGTTGGAAAAGGATATTTTCAAAAGAGGTTTTTAAACTGAGCCAGATATTTTCTAAAGGATTTTTTCACGGTTTTACTATTTTCTCAAAGAGTGGTACTGTCCTATATAGCATGATGGATTGCTCTTACGTGATTTCTTGCCTCTCAGTTATTATTTACTCTTATTACCACTGAGTTGGAAGTATTCACTTTACTGCCTGCACCTCGCGTGCAGTTGCAGGTATTGTTCACCCGGTAGCGGGTGATTAGCGGACTGAAGGTAATACTAATATAGCTGAGCAAGGTGACCGCCAGCGTTCGCGACACCGTACTTCATCTTTTGTATTCCAGATTTCATTTTATATATATATGACCCTGTAGTTGTGTTCCTACTTCTTCGATGCTCGTGACTTGTGACACCCCGGTCGGGTTATGTGGGGTTGAAAATACTGATTATTATGGCCGTTAAGTTGTATTGTTCTATTCACTTATGTTTAGTAACTGTTAATGAAATGATTTGGGTAAGTTGGCTGGCCTTGTCTTCAGGAGAGGCGCCATCACGACCGGGTATGGGAATTTGGGTCGTGACAAGTTGGTATCAGAGCCTAGGTTACTAGGTCTCACAAGTCATGAGCAGGTTTAGTAGAGTCTCGCGGATCGGTATGGAGACGTCTGTATTTATCCTCGAGAGGCTGCAGAACCTTTAGGAAAACTTCCGAATTCTTGGAATTCTTATCGTGCGTACTTGATTCAGCTTGAGATATAACTCTTGAAATTCCTTCCACATGTCTGTATGCGCATGTGAGCGCTCAGTATTATATGTGCCTTGATGGTTTGTGATTCCCCGATCGAGGGGCAAGATGTAATCTTCGTGAGTATGTTAGTACTGCGAGATGTATCCATGTGATCTTGGTAGTGACGAAGGAGTTTGCTGAATAATAGATGAGCTGTTAAGTGTTCGATTCCTGTTGTGATTTGATGTGTAGTCCGAGTTATGGGCGCGTGAAGAATATTTTCGTGTCTCCTAGCTGGGGAGTGAAGTGCATTACGTGTGGCGGTATGAGTTCAAACTCAGGAAGACTAAATGACTGTGTTATGTATATGTCGATGGAAGGTGTGCTGAAATACTAAATTGAGGTGAAGCAGGTGGGTTATCTCCTGCGGAGTGTTCTTAAGTGGCATGGTCCCTATGTGTATGCTAGAAAGATCTCATGTGTAATTGAAGAGTACGTGTTGAAATTTGATAAATTCGGGTCGCTCAAGGGAGTGGACTCAACTGGTATGGGGATGAATGCGAGATTTGTAGAGGATTTTAGTGCTAGATGATCTGTGCTTTCACAAAACTTGTAGATGATTTGAGTTTAATCTCACTATGATATTGTGATATCATTAGAGTAAAAGTATTATGGGATATCGAGTGTGTCTTGATATATGGCTTTGAGCCAAGTTGGGGAGGTTGCTGTTGATTAGCTGATCGCACGATTATGTGCTATGTTGGTTCCGTTTCGAGGTATGCTGGCAAATCAGTTCTAGTTGCAGAAATTGAGCCGAGGATGGCATGAGTGAAGCAAAAATTTCGACAAAGGTTATATTATGTTCCATAGAGTATGAGAATTGCGGAATGTCTAGAGTCGTTGTTGGTGAAGAATGCTCGGTGCATAGAGCAGGAAGTTGCTTGGTTGTATTGGGATGCGGGTCTCATTTTACGGTATCGGAGTGCCAATAAAGCACGAGTGGTTCTGTTCATTAAATCAGGTAAGTTGTAGATGAATAAGAGTGAATGACTCTCGAGAATGGTTTTAATGTGTTCAAGAATCTACATGTAACACTCAGGTGTTTTAAGGCTGTGTATGTGACTAAAGACAGTGTTTTCAATAGAAAATGTCAAGACTTGTGGTATTTTTATGTTGATCATGGGATCCTATGTGTCGGAACCTGGAAAGTAAAGGAAGCAAATTTAGACTCGCAGAAAGTTCTTCAGAGTAAAGTATTCGGGAATGTGGTATTTCCGGGAAACAATTGAGAGAGTATTCAGTGGCCTATGGGTGTTAGACAGTGTGGTCTTATGTCCGAGTCTCATGTGGTAAGCTTGGATTGAGGCATTGCGATGCTACACGAGGGAGAAATATCAAGTGGATGATGAATTAAAAGGGAAATTAGATAGATGGAATAGCTTGATAGTAGACCGAATCGGTATGGTAAGGATATGATTAATTCTTCGTATGTGTTCGAGGCAATGGACTTTTACAGGTATTGTACAGCAAGGCTCTTGAGTTCTGACAGCTTGATTGGCTTAGCTCGGGTAGAAGGATTCAGTACTGGCAGTTTAGCTTGTGCAATAGAATTGTAAGAGAGTTCTTGATGAGTGTTACCGTGGTTTAGAGACATATATATAGTCTATGGGCATGCGAAGCATGGAATGTGTAATGATTTCTCTTCTAGATGGGATTGTTTGGAGAGTTCTTGACTAATGGAGTACATAGATGTTGGTGGTTAGGAAAAAGGGAGATGGAGTTCTCGTGTTATCCTAGTGGGTTATGGTATACGCGGTATGTGGTGAAGAATTGAGATTTGCGTGTTCGAGGATTCAGTTCAGTTAAGAATGGAAAGTCATTAATTCGTAAGCAGCACGGGCAGCTGCAGGTGATTAATGAATTGATCTTCAGACGATTAAGGAAATGGTATTGCTATTCTAGTGATTTGACGGGGGTATATGTTCAGTAAAAAGGGCAAGGTGATGTAAGCTGAGGATGCTACGTTAGTATGGCGGTGTTTCATGCTTGATCGACTGCTGATATCTGAGTGTGGTTGATGGCACAGGGGAATTTTAGAACATCTTTCGTGGAATGATTGGGTACGTGAAGTGTGATATGTGTTCATACGGTGGAATCTGGGATCAGGTTCAGTGATTCGTGTGCTATACGGAGTCGGAGACTGGGAGTTCTCATGTTCCGGCTATGCAGTGGTTGTAAACCGTGTGTATCGATACCGTTAGCGGCCCGAGCGGATCTTTCTTCGTTGGTATGTTAGATTTTGAATATGATGTTGAGATGTAGACTGGTTGTCTCAGTGTTGCGTTATTCGAGACTACTGTGCCATGGACTATGTCGGAAAATGCAACAGGCCGCGTGGCGAGGTGCTTCGGATTATGTTATAGCAGAGTGTGTTACATTCCAAAGGCCAGCGGACGGCTGGGAAGGATTGCTTTTCTTAATTGGGCCTTCGTGGCGGATGTTAGTGCAGAGGTTCTACCATTGATTTAGTTCCGGTATTGAGGGACTTTTTCGGATGCGTTTCTTGTGGCCGGGCATCTCGCCGGGTGAGATTGTGGATTTCGGTATTTATTTGGTGCCGGGCACCGTATTGTACGGCTCTGGCAGGAGTCATAGTAGTAGAAGGAGCAGCTTCAGGCTTCCTGGTATTGATTTCGTTGGCAGGCCAATGTGGCTACGTATTTAGCTTGAGTTAGCTTGGTTAGCCCCGAGCTGTATTGCTGAGGGATAGGTTGATTCGATTGTTCTTGAACTGGTTGGTGATTTGGGAAGATCTATGAGTTGTTTCTTTTTCTGTGCGGTGAGGCGTTATGATTTTCGGACTGTGGGCACATATAGTGCGGTGCTATCGAGATTCATAGTGGAAGTTGAAGGGGGGACCTCAGTTGTGTTTGAGTTTTGTAGCTTACAACGCTATATGTAGATACCATTATGCACT
>NW_017672901.1:156905-161689 GCF_001879085.1 Nicotiana attenuata
GGTAACCTGCTTGGCACCTCCGTGCTGCACCGTGTCTCTAAGGACACACAAATGGGGATCATCATAGTGCCGATCTCGGATACGCTCCAATAATGAAGAACGAGCGACTGTGCAAGCTAACACACGGCTGGGCTCAGAAACATCCAACCTCATGAACTGATTGGCCAAAGCCTGAACATCCAAGGCAAACGGTCTCTCACCGACCGGAATATAGGCTAAACTGCCCATGCTGGCTGACTTCCTACTCAAAGCATCGGCCACCACATTGGCCTTTCCCAGATGATATAAGATGGTGATATCATAATCCTTCAACAACTCCAACCACCTCCCCTGCCTCAAATTCAACTCCTTTTGCTTGAACAAAAACTGAAGACTCTTGTGATCCGTGAACACCTCACATGCCACGCCATACAGATAATGTCTCCAAATCTTCAACGCGTGAACAATGACTGCCAACTCCAAATCATGAACCGGATAGTTCTTCTCATGAATCTTTAACTGCCGCGAAGCATAGGCAATAACTTTGCCATCCTGCATCAACACTGCACCAATTCCAATACGAGATGCATCACAATAAACTGTATAAGGCCCTGAACCTGTGGGCAAAACCAACACCGGTGCTGTAGTCAGAGCTGTCTTGAGCCTCTGAAAGCTCGCCTCACACTCGTCCAACCATCTGATCTGGGCACCCTTCTGGGTCAACCTGGTCATCGGGGCTGCGATAAATGAAAACCCCTCTAAGAACCGACAATAGTAGCCTGCCAAACCCAAGAAACTCCGAATGTCTGTAGCTGATGCTGGTCTAGGCCAGTTTTTGACTGCCTCAATCTTCTTCGGATCAACCTGAATACCCTTTGCTGACACAACATGACCCAGGAATGCAACCGAACTCAACCAGAACTCACACTTCGAAAACTTAGCATACAACTGACTATCCTTCAAAGTCTGAAGAACCACTCTAAGATGTTGCTCGTGCTCTTCCCGACTGCGGGAATATATCAAAATATCATCAATGAAGACTATCACGAACGAATCCAAGTAAGGCCTAAACACTCGGTTCATCAAGTCCATAAAAGCTGCTGGGGCATTTGTCAACCCGAATGACATCACCAAGAACTCATAATGCCCGTACCGAGTGCGGAAAGCTGTCTTAGGGACATCGGATGCCCTAATCCTCAACTGATGGTAGCAAGATCTCAAGTCAATCTTTGAAAATACCTTGGCACCCTGAAGCTGATCGAACAAATCATCAATCCTCGGCAGCGGATACTTATTCTTGACTGTAACCTTGTTCAATTGCCGGTAATCAATACACATTCTCATTGACCCATCCTTCTTCTTAACAAACAACACCGGCGCACCCCAAGGCGAAACATTGGGTCTAATAAAACCCTTCTCAAGCAAGTCTTGCAACTGCTCCTTCAACTCTTTCAACTCAGGCGGGGCCATACGATACGGCGGAATAGAAATGGGCTGAGTGCCCGGAGCCAAATCAATGCGAAAGTCGATATCCCTGTCGTGTGGCATACCCGGCAGGTCTGAAGGGAATACCTCAAGAAACTCACGAACAACAGGCACAGACTCAATAGAATGAACCTCAGCAGTAGATTCACGAACATAGACCAAATAGGCCAAGCACCCCTTCTCGACCATACGCCGAGCCTTCACATAGGAGATAACAATACGGGTAGAATGACCAGGAGTCCCTATCCACTATTAACTGGGTAAACCCGGTAAGGCTAAGGTCACACTCTTGGCATGACAGTCCAAGATAGCGTGATAAGGTGATAACCAGTCCATCCCCAATATGACATCGAAATCAACCATGTCCTGAAGAAGCAAATCTACACGAGTCTCAAGACCTCCAATCACAACTATACATGAACGATGCACTCGATCTACCACAATGGAATCACCCACCGGTGTAGACACATAAACAGGAACACTCAGAGAATCACTAGGCATGACCAGGTACGGTGCAAAATAAGATGACACACACGAGTACGTAAACCCTGGATCAAATAACACTGAAGCATCTTTATCACAAACCAGAACGGTACCTGTACTAACTGCATCTGAAGCCTCACCTCGGGCCTGGCTGGAAGAGCATAACATCGGGACTGGGCCCCACCATCCTGAACTGCATCTCAGGGATGGCCTGCTGCTGGCTGGCCTCCACCTCTAGCGGCCTGAGCTCCACCTCTAGGACCTCTGCCTCCACCTCTAGCACCTCTACCCCCACCTCTAGCTGGCTGGGCGAGCTGTGGAACACTCGGTGCCTGAACCATGGCACGGGAACCCTGATGCTGAGGGCTACTCGGTGCTCGAGGGTAATACCTAGCAATGTGCCTCATGTCGCCACAAGTAAAACAAGCCCTCGGCTGCTGGGGCCGACGACCCTGAAAACTCTAAAGCGGCAGTGCACTGATAGGAGCTGATGGTGCACTGTAGGACTGCTGATTAGAATGCTGCATCTGAGGACCACGGCCACCTGAAGCACCGTGAGAAACCCGAAGTGCCGATTGAAAAGGCCTAGGAGGATGGCCTCTACCATACGAATACCTACCTCCAGACGAGGTACCACTGAATCGGCCTGAATGACGGGGCCTCTTGTCCGACCCACGACCACCTCCTTGCGATAGAACCATCTCAACTCTCCTGGCCACATTGGCCGCCTCCTGAAAAGAGATCTCACTCCCTGTCTCTCTAGCCATCTGAAGACGAATCGGCTGAATAAGTCCATCAATGAACCTCCTTACCCTCTCTCTCTCTCTCTCGGTGGGAAGTATGATAAGAGCATGACGGGCCAAGTCGATGAATCTGGTCTCATACTGAGTGATAGTCATGGAACCCTGCTGGAGACGCTCAAACTGCCTTCGATAGGCCTCTCTCTCAGTGATAGGGAGAAACTTATCCAGAAATAGCTGTGTGAACTGCTCCCAAGTCAAAGCTAGTGATCCGGCCGGTCTAGCCAAGCAATAATCTCTCCACCAAGTCTTGGCGAATCCAGATAAGCGAAAAGTGGCAAAATCGACCTCATTGGTCTCAACTATCCCCATGTTCCTAAGAACCTCATGGCAGCTGTCTAGATAATCTTGGGGATCCTCAGAAGATGCGCCGCTGAAAGTAGTAGTGAAGAGCTTGGTGAACCTGTCCAATCTCCACGAAGCATCGGCAGACATAGCTGCTCCATCACCGGCCCCACACCCGGCTGAGCTGCTCCAACTGGCTGAACTGCAGGTGTCTGAAATTGGGGAGCTACCTGCTCCGGAGTGCGAGTAGCAGGAGTTTGGGCTCCTCCTCCAGCCTGAGAGACGGCTGGTGCTACAGGAAGCAAGCCTGCCAGGGTAACACTCTCCATACAGCCCACTAGACGGACCAAAGAATCCTGGAGTACTAGGGTAGCAATAAACCCCTTTGGGACCTGAGTTGGGCCCACTGGAGCTGCTGGGGCCGGAACCTCATTATCAAAGTCAACCTGAGGCTCCGCTGCTGGTGCTGCTGCTCGGGGCTGAGCTCTGCCCCTACCTCGGCCTCTAGCACGGCCTCGGACTCTAGCACGGCCTCGGCCTCGCCCTCTGCCCCTCGTGGGAGCTACTGTTGGGGGCTCGGGCTGCTGGTCAGCGGATGAGGAAGCGCGTGTTCTCGGCCTCTGCGAGAGGACAGAATAGAAGTTCAATCAGCATTGAGAAACCAAACCGCACGACAAGAAAGAAAAGATGTGAAATTTTCCTAACTCTGTAGCCTCTTGGGGATAAATACAGACGTCTCCGTACCGATCCCTCAGACTCTACTAAGCTTGTCTGTGAACTGTGAGACCTATGTAACCTAGAGCTCTGATACCAACTTGTCACAACCCGAATTTCCCACCCTCGGGAGTCGTGATAGCACCTACTAATATGAGCTAGGCAAGCCAATTCTTTAAAACTAATTACTTCATTATCCATTCATTCCTTTTTATCAAACACAAAGCGATAACGTATAAATAGCGGAAAGTTAAATTAAGCGGGAGAAAATAAAGAAATGTCTGGAATCTATGTCCGTTGCAATTACTCAAGCCTTAACCACCCAAAACCCGGTGTCACAGTATCACAGACAGTCTAAGATTCACTACACACAAAGTATGAAGAAATAACAGTACACTGTTTCTAAAATAAGGAAAATGAAACAGGGAATAGAAGATAGAGGAGACGCCAGGGCCTGCGGATCTCCATGTGGTCTGAAGGTAGCCAACTGATCTACTGTCCGAAGCCAATAGCACTGGGATCTGCACAAAAGAGTGCAGAGTGTAGCATCAGCACAACCGACGCCATGTGCTGGTAAGTGTCTAGCCTAACCCCGGCGAGGTAGTGACAAGGCTAGACCAGACTACCACATAAACCTGTGCAGTTCAAATATATACAGTGAAAAAGAAATACAAAAGTAAACAAATAAAGATGGGAGGGGGAAACATGCTTCGGGAATAACAGGAAAAACAGAATATCAAGAGAATTATAAAGGGATCAAAATCCAACCACTAACAAGAATAAGGAAACAAAAGCAGATTTCACTTTCTTTTCACATCTTGTTGCAGGCATGCAACCCGATCACATTTCTCATATCTTGTGGCAGGCGAGCCACCTGCTCCCATTTTATGTATCCCGTGGCACGCGTGCCACCCGCTCCCATTTCATGTATTTCGTGGCAGGCGTGCCACCCGCTCCCATTTCATGTATCTTGTGGTAGGCGTACCACCCGCTCTCATTTTATCATATCTTGTGGTAGGCGTACCACCCGCTCCCATT
>NW_017672902.1:0-111756 GCF_001879085.1 Nicotiana attenuata
AAATTGATTTTATTAAACCTTCCTACATATTTTTAATAAGAATTCAATAGACAAGAATGTATTAATTTTAAAATCTTAAATATTAAAAAAAATTAACATAGAAGTTATTACAGTCCAAAAAAATAAGTTACTACAAGTATATCCTTTCCCTATGAGTTCTTTGTCAATATTATATGCGTGCTTTTATAATATTATAGACTCTCATGTTTCTAAATAGATTTGGACAATATACTATGTTTTCAAATTAAATTAGTAACTTTAAGAAATATCCTAAACGTAATAGGATAATAGGGCTAATATCTATGCCTGAAAATAATTATATTAATAGAATTCCTAAAGGTGTAGGATTTAATCAATTGGATACTATTTTGTCTAATGAATTGATTGGCTAGTGCTTGCCGCATTAGAGTTCAACAAAAGAACAATAACTACTGTTACCATCATGTCAGGTGAGATCAGTTATCACTTTTCTGATGTTCGAAGCTAGAGTAACTTATTTTTAATTTTAAAGGCAACTTCAGTAGCTTAACAATCACAATAATTTACTCACGTGAAAGCTCTCGTATAGGATTTCTAACGTGTAGTATTATGTCCTAAAACTAAGAGGATTACAAGGCTAATGTCTAGAATTCTGATTATGTCCTTTTATTATGAGATATTATGCTTAATATTAAAAGGTATTTTTGTAATTTAACATTTTATTCATGCTTTTATAATAATATAGATATAGATAGATATATGAAATTTTATTACCCTCACTAACCAAGTTTTAACTTAATTACACCGGCATATACAATTTACCAATAATATACAAAATAGTTTTAAATGAAGTATCCCTTTATATTAGGAATTGAATAAGGAATCACCATCCCTACGCTCTCTCTCTCCGTCTCTCTTTCTCTCTTTCTCTCCTTCTCTGTACTTTTCTCAATTTTCTTCCTTCGTTTTTCTCTGATTTTCATCCTCTCTTTTCCCAGGAAATTCACTAATGAATTTCAATTGTTACAATATAGAATTTTAACTTAGCAATTTCTTTTTCATGTTGCACAATTGGTGTTGGAATTGAAATTGGCAATCAATAAATTTTGAAAGTATTTGATACTCCACCATTGACAGCCATTAAAAAGCTCTGAAGCTTTGAATTCGAATTTGAGTTTTCAAAAACTATTGTTTGTTTGGATTGAGTGTTGTTGCAAACAATTAAAAATATTCTTTGGAATTTATATCTCAATTTTGAGGGTGTTTGGCGAAGATTAGACTTGATTTTGGCTGAATTTCAGATTGAAACTCGAAAAAGAAGACATGACATACAATATACTTACAAAATTGTATTAAATTGCATTATGTTGTACTTATAATTTTTTTATTTGAATATCTTTATGAAAGTTGAAAAATAGTTGTATAATGTGTGAATCTTTGTATGAAATTTGTATTTAAGTCATAAATACTATCTTTTCACATAAAGTTATTGATATGTATCAAAATTTTATTAAAAAAGGAATTTTTGATTGAAATTTCCGGGAGAAAGAAGAACACACCACATGCAAAATATATATACAAATCATATACAAAATAAATACAAAAGACATATTGTATAAAATTTGTATGAAAATTATATTTAAGTTGTATGATGTTGCAGTTGTATTTAACCGGGTAAAAATGATGCATGAAAATTATAGATAAGTTATGAAAAAGTTGTATACTATATAATTAGTCGTATAAAATCTGTTTTTAATTTATATATTGTTATAGATTTATCAAAATTAAATATTCTTGCATTTGAAATTTCTTTTGATAATTAAACTAACAAATTTAATTAGTCAAATAAATTAAATTATTTTCAAATAAATATTACTATATCCGTTGCTAGTACATGGAATATAATTAATATTGTGGACAAATTGAATTTTTTTATTTGGAATAAAAAATTAAATTATATCTCTTGGTTGAAGTATATATGTGAAATATATTTATTAGCACTCACAATTAATATTTATATATATATANATATATATATATATATATATATATATATATATATATATATATATATAATAGTTGTCTATAAAATATTAGTAAATACTTACTCCAATTTGAAATTGGATAGTTGTAAAGTAAAGGACGTGTAAGTCAATCTAATTTTGAATTGGATTGTCGCGAACATCTGTCCATAAGGACGCTCGGCATTCGGCAGAATCTTTCCATTAAGAATGTGATTCAATGTTTCCGATTTTTCTTTAGAGAGGAAGTGATTCTTAAATAATACTTTCCTCCGTTTCATTTAAGGCACATGGAAAAGAGGAGAGGAGAAAAAAGGAAAATGGTGTAGTTGAGTCCCCTAATTTAAGGCACTAATAATGGATTGTATATAATTTGTAAGTACATGAGCGAATAATATACAAAATTAGGACAGTATTGGTAAATAAGTTTCAAATATTTTATAGGAAGGAAAAAATCACTTTTTATTACAAAAAATAATAGAAAATAAGGACTACGGATTTAAAAGTAAATATTATAAAAGCATACCTGGAAAGGAGAATAATCCAACAAAATACAGAATAATTAAACAGGAAAAAGAACAGATCTAAAGGAGAAAAAAAGTAGAAAAAGGAAAGACGCCCTGGTCTAACAAAGGGGAAAAATCTCCTTTATTCTTTCTCCTTTTGCCAACCATTGCATCTTTTAAAAAAGATAATATTTATATATTACAGAATTTTTCTAACTTAGGAGCATTTAGCTAGTGGAAACTAAAGGTTCTGCAGTTCATTTCGGATTAATAACGTACTTCCATTATTATTCTTAACTCCAAAAATCAAAAGTTCTGTTCTCTTTAGCAGATCTAGGGACCGGTTTATCTAAAAGATACTCGACTGGAACTTTTTCTTTAATTAAGCATATATTAACTTAAAGGATCAAAGGGAAAGAGGAAAAAGGAGTTGGAAGTTTCTATAGGTGCAATGCCTATGACTATATTTTTGAGAAGTCTGAAAGAAGGTGCTCAATAGGGGTGGACATATATAGGGTAAAACTGATAATCCGAACCGTTAATTATTTATTAAATTATCGATATCGGGTTATTAGGTTAACTGTTCGGTAACGGTTTAGAATTTTTTCACTATTGAGTTATCGGTTTGGGCCACGTTTTGCCAATTTTGTTAATGGGTAAACCCATAACCCAATAAGAATTAATAAGATTACGACTTTACCCTTAAGTATATACATATGCTAGGGCTTCAGTTCATTCTCTCCTATTCTTTCTCAGCTGCACACTTCAGTTGCTTCATCTTCATTCTTCATAGACCTTACTAGACATAAGCGGCCCCTTTAAGTTGTTCTCAACGATTTAGACAAACACTTCAATTAACCCATTTACCATTTAGACACTTCAAGTGATTATTAAGTATATCAAGTATATCAAGTAGGCAAGTTACGTGTATTTTAGTTGCATTTGGGCGCGTGAGGCTTTTTATCAAACTTTTCTTTCTTGTTTTCAGAAGAAAAATAATTTTACAACTGGCTAATGAAGCTCGAGTTGGATAACTTAGACGGGTTTGTCGGAACCCGTCCCGCTTATACACCTGATTTTCAACCAAATATCTGACATCAAAGCCCTAATCTGGTGTCGTGTCGTTTCCAAACGGTTCAACTCTTTGTTTCTCAAGCAAATGCTCCGCATCCAGGTCGACCACCAATTCCGACAACTACAACGACTCCTTCATTGCCTTACTCAGATCCATCATCAAATTCCTTCACCACTTCGTTTCCTAGAGCAAGCCTCTCCGGATCGGACCCGATCTCAAAACTCGACCGCCCAAATCCTTCACCATTTCAAGAAGATCTGAAACCTCCAAATGAAGATTCGGTTAGAGAAAGGCACGATGATTAGGTGGAAGACATAAGTGAAAGGAGGGTTGAGGGTTATATTTTGGGGAAGAGATGACGGAAGAAAATGGGTTGAGGGTAGTGTATTTGGGAAGACATAAGTGAAAGGAGTTGGGGGGGGGGGGAGTAGTGGAAAGGAGTTGGGGGGGGGGGGGTAGGGAGGGCGAAGGAAGGGCGCGTTGGTCAAGATCAAAGCAAGGAAGAAGTATTTTTCTTTCCATGTCTTTTTTTTTTATATTACACGTGTCTAATTTTTATGGCAAATGATACGTGGCATTTTTCAATTGGTTCATTTGACATGTCATTGACAAGTGTAACTCACGCACATGGTCTGCTGCACTCGAGTGTTTACTTGATACACTTAATAGCCACTTGAAGTGTCTAAATGGTAAATGGGTCAATTGAAGTGTTTGTATGATCGTTGAGGACAACTTAAAGGAGCCGTTTATATATTTCGCCTTTTAATTTCTATAACAAAATTCATCTTCATATTCGTATTTTTGATTAGTAATGATTATATTTTTTTTTTAATTTTCGTTTCTTTATTTTGTAAGCTCACGATATGCAACCTATACCTATTACCAATTTCTCTTCGCACTTATCAATTCTCAATCGACAAACTTTGTCAGTTTCGGGTATATTTTTGAACATTATTCTTCTGTACAGTACGCTGAGCTTTGACAACAAGACAATATTTTCTTTCCTTCTAGGTATTTTTTATTTCTGTGTTAGTATTGCCCATGCACAGATCAAGGTTTTGCTCTATAATTTCTTTTTTCAGGTTAGGCATTTGACAAACAACATCCAATTCATCTTGGACCGTTAGTACAATATGTTTGGACTTGTTAATTTTAAGGTGAAATTGCTACTACTTTATATTATTATTAATGTACTTGGACAACTATTGTTGAAGAATTAGTACTATTCCAGTTGTGGCCACCAGACAGAACGTAGAAATGGGTAGTATACTATATGTGAATTCTTCTCTTTTTTGATTAACTCCAGTAATTTGTCTTTTTTTTTTCTTAACTCTAGATTGAGTTATCTTATCGGGTAAACCGATAACCGTACCGATAATGATCGATAACCGATTAACCAATAACCGCTAACCAATATCTTATCGGTTCGATTATCGGTTTATCAAATTTGTAAACCGATAATTGATATGCTAAACCGATAATATTCATAATCGAACCGGACCGACCGATAACCACCCTAGTGCTCAACAACAAAAAGAGCAATAGTTTAATTAATGGAATAACCCTAATTAATGGTACTCTCGACATCTTGTTCTTTCAACTCCCTAATTCATCGAAATACTTTTAAAAACTCGTCGTCGAATATGATGAAGACCATTTCCAAATGTCAATCTACTATAGTCTGTTTGGTCGTGTTTCTTTTCGGTCAATTTTTTTTTTCTAAAGTAATGTTTTTGGGCAAACTTTAAAAAAAAAATATTTTTGAATAGAAGTAAAAGCAGTTATTGAGAAACAGAAAAAAATAATTTCTACTTAAATGTACTTTTTTGGAAAAAATACATTTATAAGCACTTTATAAAAGCTTAACCAAACATTAATTGTTGCTCAAAAAACTTTTCAAATCGATTAGTCAAACATAAATTGCTTCTCACCAAAAATATTTTTTTTAAAAATACTTTAAAAAAATAATCAAAATAAATTAATTTTAAAAGTTTGGCCAAACAAGATATAAGGAGCCAATTAGTTGTACGAATAAGGAGAATCCCCTCACTAGATCCCGGATAACTAGTACATTGTTTGGTTGCTTGAATAAGGAGAATTTACTCTCCTCGTTAATGTGAGGATTCATAACAAATATAATCACTCATTATTTACACTAAATCAATAAATGTACGTATCGTTCAAATAGATAGTGGAGTACAATTTTAGCTTTAACATTTAAGTAAATTTTTTGATCTAATACAAAATTCATTTTTTTAAATTTTTTTTTTAAACTCCGTAGCTTGGCACTCCTATGCATAGCTACGACACTTGTCATAGCGCTAGATAAAAGCGGAGAGTAAAAGTTGAACATAACATGCATTTTCCAATAAAGTACGACACATGTCAAGGAACAAGAACCTTTGTCTATAGAGAACTTGCAATATTCACGACAACTACCCACGAGCAAATCTAATTACTAGTCTTGGTCCCTATTCATACTTACTTTTTCCAGCTTGAACACTTCCCAATCCAATCCGAAGTTACTATTAAGAAAATAATTATTAAGCTTATAATCCTATTAAATTTAGTTTCTCATTTCAAAATGACAAAAAGAAAGTTGAATAGCCATCACATGAGAATTGACATGACGTGTCGTTACAAAGTAAGTACTCCCTCCGGTTCACAATAAGTGACCAATTTGCTTTTATTATGCCCATTAAGAAAATACTAAATTCTATACAAAAATACCTACTATGACTAAACTACCCCTAATTAAACATTTGATGTGAGGACTAAGAAAACTTCTTAGGGATATGTACATAGGGATTATTTTATTAAAACAAATTGAATTCTTTCTTGATTACATAATTGGACACTTATTTTAAACCAAAATGAAAAAGCAAATTGATCACTTATCGTGAACCGGAGGAAGTATCATGTGATTGTACAAATAATGTCTTGTACTTGGAAAAGCATGCGTTATAAACTGGTGCCATATATGATTACCAATTATTGAAGGACTTCCCCAATATGGACTCGTTTGTTATCGACCACAATTTCATACTACTGATGCAATTTAATTAACGTGCTTAACGTTAGTAATCACTGCAACGATCATGGATAATTATATATCTTAAATAACCATCAAGGTGACGGAATATTATTAAAAAAAAATTACGCATATATTAAACGCATAATCTAACATCTTTTAATAAGGAAAGAAGGGAGGGAAGTAACACATACCACAATATTGCCAATGCCAGGAGGAAATACTATAGGACTGTTAATTCTGTAATTACCACCTTGGAAATCAATAATAGCACCACCCAAATCACTAATACCAGGTAGCAATCCAAGTCCATTTTGCAATTTGAAAGCATCACCAATAGCCTTCTTTATAGCTTCACTGCTATCTTGTGTCCCTGTTGGATCAGCACCATACCCTATTGGATAAATTATCCTTCCTTCACTCTGAAGCCAAACAAAATAGGAAGTCAAGGTATGAAAGTCAAAGAAAAGTCTACACCACCATTTTCTTTCAAAATGTAAAAGGAAATGACATGATAAAAAAAAGAGAGAAGGATGTAGCTTAGATTTTTACGTTAAAACAAAACAGTAGAGAAGAAAGATAGTGTAAGATGCTGGAGTAGTATTATTATTACCTTTTTGGCGTTTGAGTAATTGGGAACAGAAGCTTGTGGAGATGGTGAAGGTGATGAGGTATAGATGAAAGAGGAATAAGAAGGGAATTTCTCTTCAAGTCCTTTTTGAAATTCGTAAAGTTTCAATTGTCTAAGAGAGCCATTTGCCTCTTTTACAACCAAATTAAGTAGACAAAACAAGATTGATAAACAAGAAAATGGCTGCATCTTTTTTTCGAAGCATAAATTTAGGGCTTTATGTAATGATGACCACTAGGAGAAGAAAGATTTGTAGGATTTTGGCAAGCGTCTAGTTATTATCTGTACAAAAGGGACTTTAAGTACTACTATTCGGTAATGAAAGTACATAGTAACTTACTCCGTCCGTTTACTTTTACCTGTTCACAATGGACTTTACACTTTCCTTAGGAAATAATAAATAAAATATATATTTTATTATAATACTCATAATAGCATTTCAAAAAGTTTTGAGAAATTATTTAAAAAATAAGTAATTAATGATTTGAATAAAATAAAATAAAAACTATATTTGATAAAATAAATAAGTAAAAGTGAAAATATATTTTAAGAGAACGAAGAGAGTAAATTGTCGTAGTAATTGCTAGCACCGGAAAAGAGAAGATACTGTTAGAGAGGTCATTGGTTGGGTTAAATGCAGCATTTATTTATGCTTTGACTCTGAAGACTGTGAAATGAATTGGCAAAACAGAATTAGAACTCTGATTTTAAGGCAATAAATTGCAATGTCATTAAATGGGGTAGTTTTGACAGCGTCATATAATGATTCATGTGGTATAAAAATGGGAATTTTGATCAATGAGATGACTCTATTACTATGTAGTATATGGTGAGATTAGAATTTTTGCCTTTCAATTGTCAAATGAAGCGAGCAAGATTTTTGAACATCTTGTTTTATAGTTCTAAGAATAAATAGGATTTTAACTATTGCCTTGTTAGATCTCTTTGTTCACTTATATGAAAGAATTTATGTCTCATATTTTTAATTGAAAATGTAGAAAAAGTGAAATAATTCCATTTTCTTTCCGAAACATAAAACATTCCAAAATTAGAAAAGACCCATGTATACAATATCCTGATATACCTTAAAGTACATTTACACATTTTTTTATTCCTATGGAGAGGTGGATATGGTAAAATATGCCACACCAGGTGGCCGCTTAAAAGAATGACACGTGGAACATAAGGCGAGGGATAGTTAGAACCGAAGGCAATTATCTCGTTTGTTACGGGAAGGAATGACACTCATAAAGAGGCAATAAATACCCTCCGCCCGGTAGCATTTAGTGGAGAATATTTCACAGCATTTAGTATACTGCCCGTTACAAAAGGATATGGGCATTCATGCTTGCCGTTACACACTCTTCAATGGCACTCATAATTGGCATCGAATAGGGGCTTGATCCTAGGTCCTTATTCCCTAGATATAACTATAAATAGTGAGCTCCTCTACCATTGTAGGGAGACGACTTTTCTTGCAAACTTATGCTATAATATGTTCAAAGCTTTGTACAATTTTACTTTCTTGTTCTTTAGTCTCATCATTGTTGGGTCCAAAAGCTCTGCCCCCAGAATTACTATTTTATGTGATTTCATCTGTATTTCAAGGCTACGTATTGTACATTTCGTTAATTCTTTCATTATTACAGGATCAAATTAATTCACTTGTCTAGAAACTACGTATAAATTCAACTATACCATTTTACAGGTTAACAGTTTGGCGCCTATCGTGGGCCATAGACAGTCGTGTAATTAAGTTGATCCTTGCCTCTTTTGCTAATGTGTTTTGATTATTTGTCTTAGCAAAAATCATAAGAAATGGCCAAAAAAGGTGTTAACACACACACAATCCTGAGGTTCGAGGAGACCAGCCTCATTTCGAGGATTCAATCAGTGACACCCACAATGAGGGGAACGATGCCACGCTGGTCCACGACAGGCGATACCCGCGACATGTTTAGGAGGCAACTCCCGATGATGCTGAAGAGGAGCATGTTGTTGATGCGGTAAGGGTCTTACAAGCGCAACAAGCGATCATTCTAAGCCACCTTACACGGCATGATAAAGTTACGACGGGGTTGAATAGGTATTATCGGGGGCTTCCAATAATGCGAATAGACGAGACCCAATTCCTCCCGGCTCCCGCTAATCAAACAACGCAGAAGGTCGACAATAACAACTCGAGGGGCGAGGTTGGTTTCGATAGAGCTGGGGGGAGCAGAACCGGCCCCAATAACGAAAATGATCCCTTCAAGAATGAACTTTTGCGGTTTATGAGAGAGGTAAACGCCCATATGGACCAAATCCCGGGCACACCACTAGTACTGAAAGGACCAGACTCAAAGAAGTATACTCAATTGCCGTACAAACCAAGCGCGGTACCAGAATTAATCTCGAAGCGATTTATAATGCCGGACGTGCCAAAGTATGATAGAACTTCAGACCCTCAAGCGCATATTACCACCTATACAATGGTGGTGAAAGGGAATGATTTAGCTCCCCTCGAGATTGAATCTGTTTTGCTGAAGAAATTTGGAGAGACTCTCACGAGGGGAATCTTGATATGGTATTCACTGTTACCCGAGCTTTCCATAGATTCTCTTGAGATGCTCGCGGATTCTTTTATTAAGGCTCATGCCGGGGCCAAAAAGGTGCAGGCCTCAATGGCCGACATATTTAGAATCATACAAGGAAAATACGATTACTACGAGAGTTTGTTAGCCGATTCTAAAAGGAGAGGATGTTGCTCCCGGCTATTCTAGATGAATGGGTGGCTGAAGCATTTACCAAGGGACTGAATCCGAGAAGTTCGGATGCTTCTCGAAAACTGAAGGAAAGTTTGCTTGAGTTCCAAACAACGACTTGGGCGGATGTACACAACCGTTATGAGTCAAAGATAAGGATAAAAGATGATCAGGTTGGTTTTCCGTAATCGGCAAAGGGACGGGAGAAGAACAAAGAAAAATCAAAAGACGATTTCGACACGGACAGACGGTCTTCAAGGGGCCGGTTTTTGCCTTACGAACGGACCGAGGGCCGCGGCAGAGGTTTCTAGTCAGTAGACAGGTTCACTATTGATAGAACGACTGATCGCGGCCGGAACAATAAATCATTGCAGCACAAAGAAGCGTCAGGTATGCGAGATTCTCCCTACCCCAGGCTATCAGAATACAATTTCAATGTCAGTGTAGTAGAGCTGGTATCCGCTCTGAGAAACATCAAAGAAGCACGATTCCCAAGGCCGATGAGATTCGATACCGGCAGAGGGATCCTAACCTGTGGTGTGAATACCATAGGACGAATGGCCATCGGACCCGGGACTACCGACATCTCCGAGAAGAATTGGAGACACTATTGAAGAATGGTCATCTCAGAGAATTCTTAAGTGACGGTGCCAAGAACAATTACGGTCGTAACTTGGATAACGCGGAACCCTCGAAAGTAGGAGAAGGTCCCCCGTGCCAGACAATCAACATGATCATCAGAGGGAACGAGATCAATGGGGTCACCTTCTCGGCAACAAAAAAGAAGAAAGTATCAATAACCCATAGAAAAAGAGACTCCGGGAAGTTGCCGAAGACGACATCACTTTCACGCAAGAGGACGCAGACGGATTGCTGCTACCGCACAACGCCGCATTGGTAATTTCATTAAAAGTGCTAGGCTTAAAAATCAAACGTGTTCTAGTGGATCCAAGGAGTTCGGCCAATATCATACAATGGAGAGTATTGGAGCAAGCTAGACTCACCATAAGCATCATTCTGGCCACGAAACTCCTCACCGGATTCTACCTCTCGAGCGTGACAACCCGAGGAGAGATTCTGTTGCCCACGAACACCAAAGGAGTGATGAAAACGACTCTTTTTGAAGTGGTAGATGGTGATATGGGATATAATATTATTCTGGGACGACCATGGTTGCACAAGATGAAAGCTGTATCATCAACGTATCATCAATTATTGAAATTTCCAACGACCGAAAGAATTGAACGTATAAGGGGCGACCAAGCGACGACAAGGGAGATGAATGCTATTTCGGTCTCCAGTAGCAAAGGAAAGGAGCGCGCGGCATAGAAACTTCAGGAACCGACACCCACTCCCGAATCGAATGAAGTTAGCCCGGGGTAGAAGCGTCAGAATCTTATCAGGTGCCAAGGTATTTCCACGTACTAGAAGAGACGGATGCAACAAAATCCATGGCGGAAGAACTCAAGAAAATTGAATTGTTCGAAGAGTTCTTAGAAAGGAAATTCCACTCGGGAACATGACTACACCCCGAGCTCAGGTCTGGATTTATTGAATTTTTTAAATATAATGTCGCTTGTTTTACGTAGTCTCATGCGGACATGACAGGTATCCTAACGGAGGTGGCCGTACACAAGTTAAGTCTGGATCCCAACATGCCTCCAATGAGACAAAAGAAACGCCCTATAGCAGAGGCCAGGAATAAATTCGTCAAAAAAGAGGTAACTCGCTTACTTGATATCCGTTCGATCCGAGAGGTAAAGTATCCAGACTTTCTAGCTAATGTCGTAGTAGTTTGTAAGAAGAACAATAAACTTTCTATGTCCGTAGATTATAAGAACTTGAATAAGGCGTTCCCTGAAAGACTCGTTCCCACTAGCAAACATCGATTAAATGATCGATGCGAGCCAGGCACGAGTTAATGATCTTCCTCGCTGCTTATTCTGGGTATAACCAAATTAAGATGAACCCGGAGGATCAGGAAAAGACTTTGTTCGTAACAAATTTTGGCACATATTTTACTGTAATGTGATGCCCTTCAAGTTGAAGAACGCCGGAGCCGCTTATCAGCGGCTCATAAACAAGATGTTTGAAAAACAAATAGGGAAAACTATGGAAGTTTATATAGACGATATGCTCGTTAAGTCTTTGAATGCAGGTTACCACCTTAAGCATCTGCAAGAAACCTTTGACGTCCTTAGGAAGCATAACATGAAGCCTAACCCCGAGAAATACGCGTTCGGAGTCAGCCCTGTTAAGTTCCTAGGATTTCTGGTATCACAAAGGGGGATTGAGGTAAACCTTGATAAGATCAAGGCCATAGAAGACATCTCGGACCATCAGTCAAGCGTGAAAGAAGTCCAAAGGCTCACGAGAAGATTGGATGCCTTGAGCAAGTTCAGTTCTTGGTCATCAGAGAAATGTCACAGTTCCATCGCACTCAAAAAGAAAAACAACTTCGAATGGACCTCGGAGTGCCAAATGGCTTTGAGAGATTTGAAAAGGTATTTGTCGAGCCCTCTGTTACTTTCGAAACCAAAGGAAGGTGAAACACTATTGTTCTACCTTGCAGTCTCAGAAGTAGCGGTAAGTGCAGTTTTAGTCAGTGAGGACGAAGGTATGCAATCTCCTATTTATTATATAAGTAAAATTTTAACGGGAGCAAAAACTCTCTACCTGCATTTGGAGAAGGTGTCCTTAACTCTCGTAGTCACTGCTCGGAAGCTGAGGCCCTACTTTCAATGTCACCCTATAGCTATGGTGACCACATTTCCCCTGCGGAACATCCTTCACAAACCTGAACTCTCGGGTAGGTTGGCCAAATGGGTCGTTGAAATGAGTGAATTCGACATAGAATATAAACTAAGGACTGCGATTAAGTCACAAGTCTTGTCTGACTGTGTTGCCGATTTCAGTCCGGGATTACTGCGTCTAGCAACCAAAAAGGCAGTAATGGTGTTAGAGTCAACATCGGGAGTTTGGACCTTATTTATGGATGGAGCCTCTAACGTAAAAGGGTTCGGGCTTGGCATATTATTAACCACGCCTTCGGGAGAAACCCTAAGGCAAGCCATCAGAACGGTCCCTTTAACTAACAATGAAGCAGAGTATGAGGCTTTGATTGCAGGACTCGAACTGGCTCGGGGACTAGATTTCGAGGTCATAGAAATCAAGTGCGACTTATAACTGGTGGTAAATCAGGTCTATGGGATCTTCGAAACCAAAGAGGAGCGCATGAAACAATACGTGGTAAAGGTCCAGGCTCTACTGGCTCGATTTTCGGAGTTGTTGATTACTCATATCTCGAGGGAAGAAAATGTAGAAGCAGATGCACTGGCTAACCTCGGTTCATCAACGGAAATGAAGGCATCAGAGTCTGGGACGGTAGTACAACTGATGCACTCGGTCCTGGATGTAGATAGCTACTACGAGGTAAATGCGACTAATTTGGTCTAGGACTAGAGAAATGAGATCATAGATTATCTCGAACACGGGAAATTGCTCGAAGATGCCAAGGCATCCTGGGCGCTGCGTGCCAAAGCAGCACGGTATAGCTTCAAAAAAGGCCAATTGTACAGAAAATCTTTCCAAGGCCCACTGGCCCGGTGTTTGGGAGTGTCCGAAGCTAATTACGTAATGCGAGAAGTCCATGAAGGGATATACGGAAACCATTCAGGTGCAGACTCTTTAGTGTTAAAGCTGATAAGGCCAGGATATTATTGGCCCTGCATGGAACAAGACGCCAAAACTTTCGTACAAAAATGCGATAAACGCCAACGCTACGCACCGCTGGTACATCAACCGGCAGAACCACTACACTCAGTTCTTTCTCCGTGGACGTTCATGAAATGGGGGATGGACATCGTCGGACCACGGCCGCCGGCTCCTGGTTAGGTAAGATTTCTTTTAATTTTAGCTGATTATTTTTCTAAGTGGGTGGAAGCAGGTCCTTATCAAAAGATCGGCGACTGCGAAGGGGTGGATTTCTTGTGGAAAACATATTATGCAGGTTCGAAATACCTAAAGAGATAGTATGCGATAATGGGCCGCAATTTATTGGCACAAAGATCACAAAGTTCCTTGAAGACTTGAAAATAAAAGAGGATCACTTCGTCACCCTACCATTCGAGCGCAAATGGTAAAGAGACGGACAAAGTGATTATACAAAACTTCAAGAAAAGGTTGGAAGCGGCTAAAGGTAAATGGCTAGAGGAATTACTCGGTGTTTTATGGGCATACCGAACAACGGCCAAATAAAGCACAGGAGAAACTCCTTTTCCCCTTGTGTACGGAGCAGAAGCCTTAATCTCGGTAGAAGTAGGGCCCACCTTGAGATATTTCCAAGCAAATGAAGGGTCAAACAACGAAGCAACATTAGTCAATTTAGAGCTACTCGATGAGCGCATGGACTTGGAGCATATAAGAATGGCAGCCCAAAAGCAGAGAATGGAACGATATTATAATCGAAAAGAAAACTTCCATTATTTCAAAGGAGGAGACTTGGTCCTAAGGAAAGTAACTCAAAACACCCGGGAGCTCAATACAGGGAAGCTAGGTCCAACATGGGAAGGCCCCTATCGGGTTTCAGCTGTCACCGAGAAAGGTTCGTACGAATTGGAGAATCAAGATGGAGAAAGTTTCCTAGAAACTGGAACGTGGCACACCTCAAGTAATATTATTGCTGACAAACATCATATGTACTGAAAGTATGTGCTACACTCTTTTTTCCTTTGTCTAGTTTTTGTCCCAATTGGGTTTTTCTGGCAAGGTTTTTAACGAGGATGCAACGGAAAGCATACTACAAAGAAAGCTTCAATGATAGCAATAAAACCTTCTAATAACAAGGTACACAAGCGAAGAACCATGCAGATGGTTAGTTAATCTTTCGCTCGATAGCGAAATTCCTACTGGGAAGTTAAGTTTGCTATCGAACAAAGGTTACCCAAATGTTCGTAAGTGTAAACCACTAAAGAATAGTTGGATAGTATTTCGCTCGATAGCATAAATTCCTAAGGGGAAGCGAAGTTTGTTGCCAAGTTGAAGATTATCTAGCAATTCATTAGTGGGGCCCCTGAAGGTGCAAAACTTCCAGTGTTCCAATTTGCATTCGAACACTGTGGGGAATAATATGAGGATACGGTAACTATGACTACCACGTCGTCCTGGAAACGAAAACCGGAAACATAGTTGTATCATGGGGACCGGGGACTGCGCGGCCAGCCCCGTAGAAACAAGTTGTACAAGCTAGCCACAAGTAATGGTAATATCGTTTCAGAATAACATCTGCTTATGTACTTTGTGAAAATGGAAGGAATAAAGTGAAGTCCTTTTATTTCTATTTTGTTTCTTGTCTGAATGATGAATTGACTTTGTCATTTGAAAGTTAAATAAGTACTTCAAATGCTAGTGCCGTAATGAATGTGAGACTTCCTCTTCAAGAGCACCGTAAATATAAGTGGCCCTCTCTTATGAAAACCCTTACGTTAAAGGGTTGATTTCAGAAGAGCTTATGCCCGGAATCAAAATGCCTTCGGGGAAAAATACACCTGAAGCCTTGCACAAAAAGACGCAAAAAGCAAATTCGCAAAAATACTTATGAAAACCCTCATGTTAATGGATTGATTTCGAAGGAGCTTCGTCCGAAATCAAAATGTATTCGGGGAAAAATACACCCGAAGCCTTGCACAAAAAGACGCAAAAAGCAAACTTGCACAAATACTTATGAAAACCCTCACGTTAAAGGGTTGATTTCGGAAGAACTTATGCCCGGAATCAAAATGCATTTGGGGGAAAAATACACCCAGGGCCTTTCATAATCAGACGCAAACAATAAAACTTGCGAAAACACTTGAGCAAGAAAGAATGTAAAGGTTAAAACTTGCATGAATGTTCAAACAAAATAATGCAGAATGACTCATGCAATACTTGAGCAAAAGATGTGTTTATTTGCAATAAACGCGCCAAAACGGTGTAGATACAAAATTTGGGAAAATAGAGGAAAATCTAAACTACTGCATCTTCGGAGACGGGAGGAAGAGAAGCGTTCGCACCCCAGGGGAAGTGGATAGATCCACCACCGGTTCGATATCTCGTCCTTCATTATTTGGGCCCTTAGCATCATCATCTTCTGGTTCCTCTTCAGTTCTCGAAAATTTTGAACTAGAACAAGAAGAGCCAGAAGCATCAGACCCTGCCGAGAGACCACATTTAGCAGCTAACTCAAGCTCATGGGCCTTAGAAATTTCAGCATCAAAGTCAATGATACCATTTTGGCCTCTTCCAAGGTTTTTATCCTCATGCTATACATAACGTAAGTTTTCTCAACAACGAGGGAAGCCGCTCGGCGCTTAAGTTCTTCTTTGAGTTGGGTTACCTCGGCAGAAAGGGTTTTTCGGGCGGATCTAATGGACTTGTGGCTAACGTCAAGTTCGCGGACAGTAGAGCTGAAAAATCAATTATGCTCAATGGTCTTCTTATACTTATCCTCCAACTGAGCATATTTCATCTCCACAGCAGCAAGCTCTTTAGTCTTGGAATTCAAGGTTACCTCTAAATTGATCAATCTTTCAGTAGAAGCAGCCCCATGATCGGATGCAGCAAGGACGACATTATGAACATTAACCCATTTGGCTTAGCATCTTCAAATTGAATCCTCAACGGGGCGATCTCTTGGCTAAGGGTCTCCATTTCATGCTCGCTTTGCTGCAAACGAGTTTCTAACACAAAAGCCTTAGCAACTTTGGTTTCTAGTTCCGAGAGGCAAATAACAGCTTGATCCCGTTCGACCAAAAGTTGATCCCGCTCGGAGGTAAGTCCCTCTTTTTCCCAAATCAACCTCTGAAAGCCTTCGAAAGCAAGAAAGTTGGCCTACGAAATAAGGGGGGGAAATTTAGGATATTTTCAAGCAAAAATAGAAGAAATAAAAAGGAAGTAAAGAATGTACCACTGCGGCGTTGCGCATGGCATTGTTCAACAAGCACTCTCCCAAGAGAGCCTGCATCTTTTCCCAATCTTTCTATGACGCCAAAGGCTTCAGATAGTTAGCAAGTTCCACAGTTCGGGATAGAAAATTGCATCCGATACAAACCGAGAGAGTAACGTTCCTCCTCCTTTGTGGATCTTCTGAGGGGACACCATAATTTTTCCCCAAATTCCCATAAACTGTGGAGTGGGGAAGAGGAATATCTTTTTCTCGGGCGGACACGGTCGGTGGAGATGATGTAGCAGTTTTTGGCGGAAGAGTTGGTGAAGAAGGCGATGCAGCTGATGGTGTTAAAGGATGAGAGGCAGCTGCGACGAACGCAGTGCTGGTTGTTGGTTGCTCATCAACCGAAGATGGTAGGGGTCCGGTACTCAGACTCATGGTACCGGGCGCAATGACTGGGTTTGGTCAACGAGAGTTGGAATTTTCCACCATTTCAATCTCCCCCAGAGAGCCGAGACATCATCCTCGGGTTGTGTAACTAACTCAACAGGTTGAGCATCCTGTTGAGATGATAAGGATTGTCATCTTCTATGTAGAGAAGCTCCCTCATCACTAGATTCTCCATCACCATAGATCATCATGGTGTCTATAACCGGCCCAGCTGGAGGGATCATCACCATGATTTCCGGAGATGACTCAGGTACGACATTCTTTGCCCACTTATTCTTAGCCCCGACCGTGGAGGAATGCTTTCTTTTTGGTTGCTTGTTCTCCGGCCGAGGACTCCGTGACACAACACTTGTACCCAAATCAGGCTTGGAGACACCTATTCGAGTAAGCGCCTCTTGAAGCAGCCTAACCACATCAGCAGGATCAGCCAAAACGTCCTTCTCGGGGACGACAACCAAACCCGCGGATAGACCTAATTTCAGAAAATGGGGAGAAAAGAAAGGACCAATCAATTTCCTCACATAAAAAGTAGAAATGAGATGAGTCTAAGTTACCATTTTTTTTGGCCTTCCACCCATATTTGAGGGCCAATTCTTTCAACGTGCGGGTTTCTAGCATAGTGACGTCCGAGATTTTCTGGACCCACTGGTCCAAGCCTTCAACCCTACGTGTAACCCATCGAGTTGCTGAAACAGGAGAAGGACGGAGGATCAATACGGATATGAAAAAATTTCTAATGAAAGAAATATTAAACAAGTAACTTACGAGTGTGGTTCCATGATTTCAGAAAGGATGAAGACGTTGCCGGAATTATATCATCGGTGGAAATTGCAATGAACCATTCCATCCACCCACGACCATTGTCATCATCCATGCTTGATAATAGAGCAAGGTGGTCGCGTTTACTGAAGTTTATCATTGCCCCGTGGAAGACTCTGGGGGAATAAAGATTCATCACATGAGCTAAGATAGCTCCTCTCCTGTCTCGTGGCACAAGCAGTGAAGACAAGCAATCGTCCTCCACACAGAAAGACTTACTTGTGCCAAACACGCTTGGTAGCGGAGGCAGAACTCCGCAATAACAAAGTCAAGCTCTCCACTCAAAGAAAACACTCCCAAAACAAAGAGATACTTGTAAAAGTATGTAAAACCCTCCTTGGATAGGGTTACTCGCTCTTTTAGATCAGGAGAAACAATGTCCAAATAATAACAGCGGCAATCTCCCTTCACAATAGGAATACTGGAAGGATGGATGGAAGAAGGGTATTTGCCAACGGCGCACGTGTGAGGGTTAGCCGAAGGGAATTTCTCTTCGAAATCTTTTGTGTAACAAGACTTCTAGGGATAATGGAACCCACTGTTGGACGAGCAGCGTCCTCGGCTTTGCTCTTGCTCTTTGAAGAGCTGGTGTTCTCTGAAGAAGAAGCCATTATATGTTATAGATGAAGGAAAAACTTTTTTCGTTTGAAGGAAGTTAAAGAAAGGGGGAAGAAAATAATTAAGGTTTTGGGAAGTTTGGAGAGTTATAGAGTATGAGTAAAGAAGATTGATGCGTATAATTAAGGTTTAGGCGGCTAAATTCGTGACCATGATTACCTTGATAACCGACGAAGCTTTGCTGAATCGTAGAATGATGCGTGTTCGGGACATTAAATGCGGAGATATGTGCGTCTAATCAACCGTCAGAACCTTTTCAGAAGGAATCATAGTAGTATCCACCAAAAAGAGTGTTTCTGCCAATTATCCGGTGACACAAAGTTATGCCACCAGAAAATCAGGGGGACAATCTATATACGGTAAAATGTGTTACGCCAGTTGGCCTCTTAAAAGAATGGCACGTGGAACCTAAGGCGGGGGATAGTCAGAACCGAAGGCAATTATCTCGTTTGTTACCGGAAGAAATAACACTCATAAAGAGGCAATAAATACCCTCCGCCTGGTAGCATTTAATGGAGAATGTTTCACAGCATTTAGTATACTGCCCGTTACAAACGGATATGGCATTCAAGCTTGCCGTTACACACTCTTCAATGGCACTCATAATTGGCAATGAAGAGGGGCTTGATCCTAGGTCCTTATTCCCTAGATATAACTATAAATAGTGAGCTCCACTACCATTGTAGGGAGATGACTTTTCTGGCAAACTTATGCTATAATATATTCAAAGCTTTATACAATTTTAGTTTCTTGTTCTTTAGTCTCATCATTGTTGGGCCCAGAAGCTCTGCCCCCGGAATTACTGTTTTATGTGATTTCATCTGTATTTCAAGGCTAAGTATTGTACATTTCGTTAATTCTTCCCTTATTACAGGATCAAATTAATTCACTTGTCTAGAAACTGCGTATAAATTCAACTATACCATTCTATAGGTAAACAGTTTGGCGCCCTTCGTGGGGCCTAGATAGCCATGTAATTAAGTTGATCCTTGCCTCTTTTGCTAACGTGTTTTGAATTTGTCTTAGAAAAAATCATAAGAAATGGAGCAATGACTTGGGCGGATGTCCACAACCAGTACGAGTCAAAGATAAGGATCGAAGATGATCAGGTTGGTTTCCCATCGTCGGCAAAGGTATGGGAGAAGAACAAAGAAAAATCAAAAGACGATTTCGACATAGACAGACGGTCTTCTAGAGGGTGGTATTTGCCCTAGGAACGGACCGAGGGCCACGATAGAGGTTTTGGGTCAACAGACAGGTTCGTTACCGACACACTGACTGATCGCGGTCAGAACAATAAATCATTGCAGCACAAAGAAGCGCCAGGTACGCGAGATTCTTCCTACCCCAGGCTATTAGAATATAATTTCAATGTTAGTGTAGTAGAGTTGGTATCTCCTATGAGAAACATCAAGAAGCACGATTCACGAGGCCGATGAGATCCGATCCCAGCCAGAGGGACCCCAACCTGTAGTGTAAATACCATAGGACGAATGGCCATCGGACCCGGGACTGCCAACATCTCCGGGAAGAAGTGGCGACACTATTGAAGAATGGTCGTCTCAGAGAATTCTTAAGTGACGGGGCCAAGAACAACTACGATTGCAACCGGGATAGCGCGGAACCCTGGAAAGTAGGAGAAGATCCCCCGTGCCAGACCATCAACATGATCTTCGGGGGGGAGGGGGGGACGAGATCAATGGATTCACCTTCCCGGTAGCAAAAAAGAAGAAAGTATCAATAACCCATAGAGAGAGACTTCGGGATGTTGCCGAAGACGACATCACTTTCATGGAAGAGGACGCAGACGGACTGCTGCTACCGCACAATGCTGCACTAGTAATTTATTTAAATGTTCTAGAATTTAAAATCTATCATGTTCTAGTGGATCCAGGGAGTTCGGACAATATCATACAATGGAGAGTACTGCAGCAAGCTAAATTCACCATAAGCATCATTCTGGCCATAAAACTCCTCGCTGGATTCAACCTCTCGAGCGTGACAACCCTAGGAGTGATTTTGTTGCCCACGAACATCGAAGGATTGATGAAAAGGAATCTTTTTGAAGTGGTAGATGGTAATATAGGATATAATATTATTCTGGGACAACCATGGTTGCACAAGATGAAAGCTGTACCATTAACATATCATTTGTTACTGAAATTTCCAATGCCCGAAGGAATTAAACATATAAGGGACGACCAACCGGTGGAAAGGGAGATGAATGCGATTTCGGTCTCCAGTAGCAAAGGAAAGGAGCACGCGGTATAGCAACTACAGAAATTGGCGCCCACTCCCGAATTGAATGAAGTTAGCCCGGGGTAGATTCGTCGAAATCTTATCAGGTGCCAAGGTATTTCCAGGTACTAGAAGAGACGGATGCAACAAAATCCATGGCGGAAGAGCTTGAGCAAGTTGCATGTTCGAAGAGTTCTTAGAAAGGAAATTCCACTTGGGGACATGACTATACCTCGATCTCAGGTCTAGCTTCATTGAATTTATTAAATATAATGTCGATTATTTTGCGTAGTCTCATGCGGACATGATAGGTATCCCAACGGAGGTGGCCGTACACAAGTTAAGTTTGTATGCCAACATACCTCCGGTGAGACAAAAGAAACGCCCTATAGCGGAGGCCAGGAATAAATTCATCGAAAAAGAGGTATGTGGCTTACTTGATATAGGTTCGATCCGAGAGGTAAAGTATCCAGACTTGCTAGCTAATGTAGTAGTAGTTCCTAAGAAGAACAATAAATTTTGCAAGTGCGTAGATTATAAGGACTTGTATAAGGCATGCCCAAAAAACTCGTTCCCACTACCTAACATCGATTAAATGATCGATGCGACAGCCAGGCACGAGTTAATGAGTTTCCTCGATGCTTATTCCAGGTATAACCAAATTAAGATGAACCCGAAAGATCAGGAAAAGACTTCGTTCATAACAAATTTTGGCACATATTGCTATAATGTGATGCCCTTCGGGTTTAAGAACGTCGGCGCCACTTATCAGCGGCTCGTCAACAAGATGTTTGAAAAACAAATAGCGAAAACTATGGAAGTTTATATAGACGAAATGCTCGTTAAGTCTTTGAATGCAGGTGACCACCTTAAGCATCTGCAAGAAACCTTTGACGCCCTAAGGAAGCATAACATGAAGCTTAACCCCGAGAAATGCGCGTTCGGGGTCAGCTCTGGCAAGTTCCTCGGATTTATGGTATCAAAAAGGGGGATTGAGGTAAATCCAGATAAGATCAAGGCCATCGAAGACATCCCAGACCAGCTGTCAAGAGTGAAAGAAGTCCAAAGGCTCACGGGAAGATTGGCTGCCTTGAGCAGGTTCAGTTCTTGGTCATCAGAGAAATGTTACAGTTTTATCGCACTGCTCAAAAAGAAAAACAACTTTGAATGGACCCCGGAGTGCCAACAAGCTTTGAGAGAATTGAAAAGGTACTTGTCAAGCCCTCATTACTTTCGAAACCAAAGGAAGGTGAAACACTGTTGGTCTACCTTACAGTCTCGGAAGTAGCGGTAAGTGCAGTTTTAGTCCGTGTGGACGAAGGTACAAAATCTCCTATTTATTACGTTAGTAAAATTTTAACGGGAGCAGAAACTCGCAACCTGCATTTGGAGAAGTTGGCCTTAACTCTCGTAGTCGCTGCTCGGAAGCTGAGGCCCTACTTCCAATGTCACCCCAAGCTATGGTGACCACATTTCCCATGCAGAACATCCTTCACAAACCCAAACACTCGGGTAGGTTGGCCATATGGGCCGTTGAAATGAATAAATTCGACATAAAATATAAACCAAGGACTGCGATTAAGTCACAAGTCTTCAGTCCGGATTTGTTGCCTCTAGAAACCAAAGAGGCAGTAATGGTGTCAGAGTCAACATCGGGAGTTTGGACCTTATTTACAAACGAAGCCTCCAACGTAAAAGGGTCCAAGCTTGGCATGTATTAACCACTCCTTCAGGAGAAACCCTAAGGCAAGCCATCAGAACGGTCCTTTTAACTAACAATGAAGTAGAGTATGCGACTTTGATTGCAGGACTCGAATTGGCCCAGGGACAAGATTCTGAGGTCATAAAAATCAAGTGCGACTCACAATTAATGGTTAATCAGGTCTATGAGATCTTCGAAACCAAAGAGGAACGCATGCAACAATATGTGGTAAAGGTCCAGGCTCTGCTGGCTCGATTTCAGAAGTGGTCGATTACTTATATCCTGAGGGACGAAAATGCGGAAGCAGATGCACTGGTTAACCCCGGTTCATCAATAGAAACGAAGGGATCAGAGTTTGGGACGGTAGTACAACTGATGCACTCGGTCCTGGATACAGATAGCTACAACGAGGTAAATGTGACTAATTTGGTCTGGGACTAGAGGAATGAGATCATAGATTATCTCGAACACGGGAAATTGCCCGAAGATGCCAAGGCATCCCGGGCACTTCGTGTCAAAGCAGAACGGTATAGCTTCAAAAAAGGCCAATTTTACAGAAAATCTTTCCAAAGCCAGCTGGCCCGATGTTTGGGAGCATCCGAAGCTAATTACGTAATGCGAGAAGTCCATGAAGGGATATGCAGAAACCATTCAGGTGCAGACTCTTTAGTGTTAAAGATTATAAGGGCAGGACATTATTGGCCCCGCATGGAACAAGACTGTTTACCGTGAAAATGGTAACAACAATTAAATTTGAATATAGGATTCTAAAAATACGTGATCTATTTTTATACCGGTTGTTAAGCAGTTGATGCTATGTGAAAGACTTAGAAACAAGATTAGAGCTTGAAAGCAAGGTGATAATCGAACCGAATGGTTAATAATCGGGCCTCGAGCTTGCTTATTCGAGGACCCCGGGGTCGAGTCTGAGGCTCGACTGGGAGCTATCGGGGGTAAGCGATGGGCAACTAACAGTTTGAATAAGATCAACGACGGCTATTTATGGCCAATAATGAGCAATAAATGATGAACAATAAATAGAACGCAATGAATGCAAGCAATAAATGAAGTAATGAACTCAAGAGAATGTGTTAGAGAGAGGCTGTTCTTGTATATTTTTGTAAGGAGCAACAGATCTCTACAAAATGACAAAGATCCCCTTTATATATGAGGGGGAATTCCAATATAGTACAAAAGCATTAGTTACAAAGATATGGACTGACATAGCCATTTAATGTCTTGATACGGGTCAGAGCTAGACCTCTAGATTTTGTCAGTCCTAGCCATGCGCCTAGGGAAATCCCCACTGTCCCACCGTGTCCATCGATTTATGTTGCCTCGAGGCTGGAAACTGATGTCCCCTCGGGATAAGATTCGATCGTGGCCTCGAGCCTTTGGAAACCTCGCTCTCGAGGCGTTGTAATGGCCAAAAATTGGACCCTCCAATTTTACCGTATACAGATAGTCCCTGCGTTTCTTAGAGTAGAACGATTAGAAACGATCTCTATTTCTGTCTCTTCTAGCTTTCCCGCGATGACATCATACTTATGACGCAAGCCTTCATGATGACTGAAGCGCCCCGTTGGTTCATCTTTTCAGTGTCATTCAATTTACTGCCGATTCTGATTCTTCAGAGCGACAATATCGTCATCGATTCAGTTCCCAAAAACGCATTGATTGCACCTGCTGATACGTCTTTCAACGGTATTAATGGGGCCGCCGGTTGTGCTGTCACCTATTATAAAAGGGAAACCCCTGTAACCATTTCCTCATTCAAGTGTTTTCAAATATCCTTCCATCGCCTCTTTCTCTTCATCCTCATCCACCGATTTTCCTCATGTTTAAGGTCCGCGGCCTTAAGGTTTCATAGTGTTATCCTCGTCGGTTAAGCCTCAGCCCCTTTCTTAGGCTTTCCCTTGCCGAGCGAGATTGTACTGACTTGCCATTGCTATTGTTGTCATTGTCTTGAGATGATGAAATAGGGATATCGATTTTTTTCCACTCAGGAAGATATTCGGATTCTACACCGCTCAGGAGAGCGTTCGGACATTACTCCACTGCTCACCTTTCTACTCCGGCCTGGTGTGGCACTCCATCTCCTTTGCCTTCCTCAACCTTTGAGACGCTGTTGGCGGGGGGATCGAGATCAGGCTTCCAGAGGTGTGATTCCCGAGGGGGCGGCGGTCGAACATAATGCCGCCGAGAATATACCCCCGAGAAGAGCTTAGACTCTTGGCTTCCACTGTCTATATTTTCTTTTGCTTCTTTGTTTCTGTGTAAGGACCCTTCGTGGACTTTTGTAATCATATGTAAGGACCCCTTGTGGGCTTTGTAACCGCTGTCTATTAATGGAAAAGATGTTTCTTCAATTCGTCTCTGTTGTATGCTATATTTCCCTTTATCTGTGCTTGCGAAGAATCTGAGTGCTTAACCCTACCGATTGGTGCAAATATCAAGCCTGGGGGCGAGTGTTTCTTTTGACTTTGATTGCTTAACGCGGCTCCCCGCAGAACCCCTTTCCGTTCCTTGGGCCATGCCCGAATTGGACCGATAAACTCGGGTCGCTAGGACCCCGACTTCGAGTTGAATGAGAGTAGAGCTTCGAATCCTTAGACTGAGGCTTGGCCTCCGGATCCGGTGGTAATCTTCGAGGGGGGTTTTGCTCGGAGGTCCGAGAATAGAGACTGCCTTTAGGCTTTCGAGAGCAGTCCCTGAGTGGGTGTTTGCTCGAACCTGGCCCACCTGGGAACTCGTTTTGAACTTAGTATAGATAGCCTTAAGGTGTTGTAGATAGATCCCGGGTGAGGGTTTACCCGGATTTAGATGGTACCCCGAGACCAAACCCATATGAGTAGGGTTTAAGCGCTTATTCTCTTCTTGAGAGAAGCCCTCGAGATCGGGTACCATCTCGGGACTTGTAATGATGTCAAGGTTTACTTGGAGCCTGTCTTCTTCTTGTGGAGGTCCTCGAGGTCGGGTACCACCTCAGGACTTGCAATGGTGCCAGTGGCTTCTTGGAGCCTAACTTCTTTTGATGGAGGTACTCGAGGTCGGGTACCACCTCAGGACTTGGTTGACGCGAGGTTTTCGACCTAGAAGCATCGTATGGCGACGTCGAGTGTAGGATACAGCTACGAAATGGCCGAGTTGACTCTGCTAGCGTATCTTCCCAAAGCGACAAAAGCTTTAGCCAACATTTTTAATCGGCCTTTGAGGCAGGCTGGTGGTCGCCGCCTTTTCCATATATGGGATTGTCTTCGCCCTTTTGGAGACTCTGCTATTCTGAGTAGTTATCCTCTTTCATAGAGTTCTACTTTCTTGCGCCAATTTACCTTTAACTCAAAGCTTCCGCCCAAGTCTTCATTTTCCCTTCCTTTGTTTTACTATAGCCATGGCTTCTATGCCCGAATCCGCTCGACAAGGAGAAAAGAGCTCCGCCTCTGGGAACTTTGCTTCGGGAGGGAATCCCCCATCAGAAGAGACTCCCAACGTTCGAGGTCATCGGGATTATACCTCGAAGTGCATTTCTTTAATAGGAGAGGAGCATCTCAAATTGGTGAGGAGAGACTGTGGATGGGGGGAGAAAGTAGTATTGAGTGTACTTTCCCCGGGAGAGAGCATTATGGATCATGCTGAGGGGTTTTTGAACGTATATACGTACCCCTTCACGCTAGGTCCCCCTGATAGGGTTGTGCTCGATTTCTGTCAGAAATACCGGGTCACCTTGGCGCAGATTCATCCGTCGTTTTGGCGGATAGTATTGATGATAAGGTTCCTTACGGAGAAGGCAGGTCTTGAATTCACGCTCAGTCATCTTATTAGGCTGTACCGACCTTTTAACCATCGGGGTCTGTTAAACTTACGATGCCGGTTGGCCACGCCTTTCATTGTTGATGACGAAGAAGACGGAGATCGGGAATGGATGAGTCGATTTGTCCGAGTATGGACTGTTGATATTATCCCTGTGGAGTTTATGCCATCGCATGAGGAATGGAACTATACGCGTAAGTGGTACACTCGTGCCTTCGCAACTTTTTAATTACGACGAAGGAGTTTTCCGTAAATGTGCCTTCTTTTCCTTTTCTACAGCGATTTTGTGGACGCCGCGCGAGGTCCTTGATCTACCAAATTGGGCTCGGGAGTTGGCGGCACGCGACGAGCGTAAGTGGCGAGCTTTGTCTAGGGGCCGATGGGAGGCAAAACATCATGGTATGTGCTGTGCGATTTGTTCCCTTCCCTTTTCTCGGTTGGAAAAACACTTTCTCTTTCTGCGTACTAACCCTATTATTGCAGGCATCGGGGAGCCTTCTAAGGTGAGGCCGTCCCCCTTTGGAGAGGGAGAAGGGTTGCTAGATTCTGGGCTAAAGAATGATAACAATAATGAGGAGGTACCTTTGCAGGGCGATGGTGCTCAAAGCAAGGTGAACCTGGACCGGGGGCCCGGAGTGGAAGTATTCACTGAGCCTGCCACGCCCGTGATCTCTGGTTTTGGAAATGTGGTTTCTCCTCCGCTGTCGTCCTCTTTTTCCGTCGGAGGTACTTCGAGGGATACACGAGACCCGGAATCATATGTGCCGAGCGACCGTGCCCCGACCGGGGTCGACCCTTTCGGAGCTAAGGGAGCCAGGTTAGCAGATGTGCGCTCGACCTTCGAGGAAGCCCAGCAGCTTCACTATGCGGTGAGTTTTGGCACAAGCCCTTCGAGTTTCATGCCTTCCCTTCCTTATTGAGTTTTCCTTTGCAGGATTTTGACAAGCTTAAGTCCGAGTTGCTTTGCCGCAAGGCCAGGCTGCGGGAAGTTCTGGATGAGAAGAAATCCCATAGGCTCCTTTGTGATGAAAGGGAGGTCGAGCTGGCACGCTTACAGTATGAGGCGAGTCGGAGCTTGAATTATGAGAGCTATTTGAAGGAGCTTATAGTTTTTGTTCCGAGCGAGTGTGTGTTCTTTCTTCTAGATCCTGAGGCTGATGTTTCGTTTACTTCAGTTGCAGAAAAATACAGAGGACCTGGAGTGCCTTCGGAACAAAGTTGGCCGAGTCGAGCGCGAGTATGACAAGTTAAAGGCTCAGGAGAACGCTCAGGCTTCGGCGGAAAAGGGTGCTCTGGTAAAGCCTCTGCCTTTGAGGTTTAACTTCGCTTAGCTCGTGATAATAACTTGGTTCGAACAGACATGATTACGAAGCTCGAGTCTAAGCTTTTGAAGCTAAAGGCCGAGGTTGTGGACGCCCGGGCTGAAGCTTTAATGAGCCGAACTAAGGCCTACCACAAAGTGGCGGTCTATTTCAAGGACATTGTCGATGCTCAAGCTGAGCTGAGAAGGATTCTTGATCGCGAGGGCAGGAGCAAGGAATATGCTCGGTGCAAGTCTCGAAGGGAAACCCTCGAGGAGATCCAAGCTAGGGGCTTCGACCTCTCGGGAGAGGTGAAGCGGGCGAGGGCGGACGAACGAGGCACTAGGTCGCTCCTATCCGACGCCGAGGATAGCGAGGATGAGGCCGACGGGCCATAGTCCCCGAGGGGGGGGGGAGGGGACGTAGATTTTACTTTCTGATTCTGTATGTAGTATTTTCAGAGTATGTTGTAAATGGAGCTTGTGTTTTTTCGTATATATGTACGAAAGAAAACCTTGTGGTTTTATTTCTTTTGTATTTCTTCCTGTCTTGAATTTAGCCAGATGAACTCGTCTTTGAATTGAGAGGAGCCCTTAGATTCGTGGTATGGCCCTGAGGCTTATTAGGCTGGCCCGTAGGCTTTTACGCACTTGGTAGATGCGACCTTTTAGTGTAAGATGGCGACAATGGCTCTTATGCTTTTGCTCTCAGGCAAATTTAGTTAACTGTTTTGGGTTCAGTCTCCGAATCGGGTTTCGACTCGAGCTCATTCGACCCTCAAGTTTTTGAATTTAAAGCTGGCGACAGTGGCTCTTACGCTTTTGGTCGATGCGACCTTTTATGTGGGCTGGTGACAATGGCTCTTACACCTTGGTCAATGAGACCTTTTATGTGGGTTGGCGACAATGGCTCTTACTCCTTGGTCGATGAGAACTTTTATGTAGGCTTTATTTTTCCCTCGTTAAGGATTTTTTGAAAGTGTTTGCCTGACTCTTCGACGGTTTAATAAAAAAACTCGATTGCGAGTCGTTATATGGCGATGATCGAGCACCTCGGGAGGTTTAGCTCGGAGGTTGAGTATCTCGAAGCCGGTGTTTGGGAGCTGACGTGGTCGAAGCTCTTTTGCCTATGTCGAGGGTAGCCTGTTTAACCGGTTCTTTTCGAAGTAGATTCGAAGTAATTGAAGGCCTGTGATTTTGTAGCGACGGTCGGGCATCCCCGAGTCGCGTTAGTTTGGCTGGTACAGCCTTTCGACCGTAGTCGTTTGTGTTCGGTCGGAGCCTTTTAAGTCCGGAGTGAAGTAGTTTCGGCGTCTATATCGAGGGTATGCCTTTTAGGGGTCTTACAAGTTCAATATATAGCCTTAACTTTGAGATAGGGTTTATGCCTTTAGTAAGGTCTTACAAGTTTTACATGCCTTTGAGGTCTTACAGTTTGGATACTTGGTACAAGTATGGTTCATGCCTTGCTTGAGGTCTTACAGATGTTGTCTTTTCCTTATGTAGGTCTTATGAGACCGAGTCTGCCCGCTCAAGGTCTTATGGCCTCGGGTTTTTGATAGGTGGCGATTGGCGACAGTCTCCGAGTTATCGAGGCTTTCGGCTCGGGAGCAATTGCGATGGAGATGGAGATTTGACGACAGTCCCCGAGTTATTGGGGATTTCTCGGCTCGGGAGCCATTACTTGCAAACTTGGTGCTGCCTCGTTTGAGGGCTTACAATTCTGGAGTCTCCGACCCGGAGGTCATGTGGCTTTGAGTTTTCGACGCCAGTCCCCGAATGTTCGGGGCGTTTTTGGCTTTGGAGCCATTTTGTGATTTTGATGTTGCCTCGTTGAGGGCTTATGAGTTCGGAACTCCGACTCGGAGGTCATTCAGGCAGTCCCCGAGGGTTCGGGACGTTTTTGACAGTGGAGCCATTTTTGCAAAAGTACTGAGCTTCTTTGAAATGCAAAATGCTTCTTGAAATTATTCTTTGATTGCCTGAGCATACATGTCTTTGCTATTGAGGGCTCAGTTATTCTATGCGGGCACGATTCGTGCGACCGTTTGGCCCGGTACATTGTATTTTCTATCGAGACCTTGTTCAGCATGTCTTAGCTTCTCCGAGAAGGTGATCTTCCGGGGGGTTGTCCCCCAGTATTCGAGGTTGATTGCAAAAGAAGCCTTGAATACTCGTTGAGTTTTCCTTAAGTAGCATATAGGTGTTGCCTCGTAAAAAACCTTGCCGGTACAACCCTTGTTGGGATAAAACCCCGGGCGAAGGAAAAGAGTGCAACGCATGCTTTCGAAACCTAAGGCCTTCGAGGTGTGCTTCAGCCGTTTTGATTGGGTACCTGCACTCAGGTTAGCATAGAGTAAAATTGAAAGAATCGGGAGGCGGTCATACCTTAGCGTAGATTGTGCCGCGATGTTTCGAGCCCTGATGTGTTTCAGTCGCTTGTGATGAGGACGCGGTACGGTCCCCTGCTCTCTTTAGTCGGGAGTAGCCGAGAGTGTAGTTTATTATCGCTATTTTACTGTTTGCATATCCTTCGTCTCCTTCGAAGGTGGAGGTACCGGTGTCGGGGCTACATCGTGCACCGCGAACATTTCTCTTGCAGCATGTTGTTCCCCGTAGACGGTTTTGATCCCATCCTTTGTCGGGAATTTCATTATTTGATGGAGAGTGGATGGCACTGCTATCATGCAGTGTATCCACGGCCTTCCGAGCAAGGCGTTGTACCTCATGTCTCCCTCGATGACATGGAATTTGGCATTTTGGGTTGTGCCGGCCACGTTGACTGGGAGGGTGATTTCTCCTTTCTTTGTTTCACTCGCCATGTTCAATCTGTTGAGGACTAGAGAGGCGGGTACGATTTGGTCAAGCAGTCCGAGCTACTCTACCACCCTCGATATGATAATATTGGCCGAGCTACCTGGATCCACAAGTTTACGTTTAATTTGAAATGCATTTACAAGGAAGGAGATTACCAGTGCGTCGTTGTGAGGTTGAGACAAGGTCTCGATGTCCTCGTCGCTGAATGTGAGGGCATCCTCGGGTATGTAGCCCCGAGTTCGCTTTTCTCTGGTGATGGATATCTTTGTTCTTCTCATCATGAGCTCCTGTGGGGCATCGATGCCTCCCAAGATCATGTGGATGACATGCTGCGGCTCATTCGTTTCGTTATTCTTAGCCGCCTCTCTTTCCCGGAACTGATTTTGGCCCGGTCGCTTAGGAATTCTTGGAGGTGACCTTTGTTGAGTAGTCTGGCTACTTCTTCTCGGAGCTGGTGGCAATCCTCGGTCCTGTGGCCGTGCGTGTTGTGAAATTTACACACTAAGTTATGATTCCTTTGCGAAGGATCTGATTGTACAGGCCTGGGCCACCTGGCGTCTCTGATTTTACTGATGGCGAACACGATATCTGATACGTAGACGTTGAAGTTGTATTCTGACAAGCGAGGTGCCTCTGTTGGCCCTGTATGCCTATCAAATCCGGATTTATTGACGAGTCCCCGAGGATTCTATCCTCGGTCCATCCTTCGATCATTGCGGGGTATGTTGCGCCTCGGGGCATTTCTCCTGTCTTCGATGTATGGCTGGTACCTTTCTCTATTTGGCTTCGGCTCCTTCGCGAGAAGCCTTCTTGGGTATACCGAGCCCGAGGGGGCCCCTAGCTGGTCGTCTTCGAACTTGATTTTCGACTTGTATCGGTTATGAACATCCTACCAAGTCATGGCCGGGTACTCGATTAGGTTCTGTTTCAGCTGTTTCGAAGCTACCGAGCTTCATTCGTTCAGACCTTGAGTGAAGGCCTGTACCGCCCAGTCGTCGGAGACTGGTGGTAGTTCCATTCTTTCCATTTGAAAGCGAGATACGAACACTCGCAGCATCTCATTATCCCTCTACTTAATCTTGAAAACGTCGGATTTCCTTGTTGCTACCTTGATGGCACCAGTATGTTCCTTTATGAAAGAATCCGCCAGCATGGAAAATGAATCTATTGAGTTTGGGGCTAGGTTGTGATACCACATCATTGCCCCTTTAGAAAGTGTTTCCCCGAACTTCTTCAGTAGGACGGACTCGATCTCATCGTCCCTCAGGTCGTTGCCTTTTACTGCACAAGTTTAGGCAGTGACGTGCTCGTTGGGATCCGACGTTCCATCATACTTTGGAAGGTCGGGCATTCTGAACTTCTTTGGAATGGGTTTCGGAGCCGCTTCCTGTGGGAATGGTTTTTGCACGAACTTCTTCGAATCCACACCTTTCAGGATCGGGGGTGCTCCCGGGATCTGGTCGACCCTGGAATTGTAGGTCTCGACCTTTTTGTCATTGCCCTCTATCTTCTTCTCGCCCGATTCAATCCTCCTCGTGAGGTCCTCGAGCATCTTCACGATGGCAGGGTCAGCTGCTGACCCATTGTTGCTTGATCTCTCAGGTACCTGCTCGGCCGGGAGAGCCGTCCCTGGTGCTACCGTGCTAGGAGTTTTCTGGTAATTTTGCAGCTGAGCAATAGCCAGTTGTTGTGCCTGCAACATTTCAAAAATAACATGAAGGCTAACCTCCCGTTCTTCCCGAGCTGGGGTTTTCTGGGCTTCTTGTTGGTCGCCTTGGTGTATGCTCCTATCGGTATGGGAGCTTATTTTGACGTGTTGAGCGTCGCGTGAAACCACGTCCACGTGAATCAGTTCCGGTGTGTTCTCAGGGTTTCGTGGTGGTACACCAACACCTGGTACGTCAACGCCATTTCCTCCATGGTCTTCAAGGTTGTTGTTTTCACGTGCGTTTACTGAGTTAGACATTTGACCTGAAATCAAAGATCTTGGACAAGAACAAGTGTGAAATATAACTTGCGTCACGTGGTTAAACCAGCAAGAAAATAATCACTATTATTTTTAGCCCCACGGTGGGCGCCAAACTATTTACCGTGAAAATGGTAACAATAATTAAATTTGATTATGGGATTCTAAAAATACGTGATCTATTTTTATGCCGGTTGTTAAGCAGTTGATGCTATGTGAAAGACATAGAAACAAGATTAGATATTGAAAGCAAGGTGATAATCGAACCGAAAGGTTAATAATCGGGCCTCGAGCTTGCTTATTCGAGGACCCCGGGGTCGAGTCTAAGGCTCGGCTGGGAGCTATCGGGGGTAAGCGATGGGCAACTAACAGTTTGAATAAGATCAACAATAAATGATGAACAATAAATAGAACGCAATGAATGCAAGCAATAAATGAAGTAATGAACTCAAGAGAATGTGTTAGAGAGAGAGAGAATGTTCTTGTATATTTTTGTATGGAGCAACAGATCTCTACAAAATGACAAGGATCCCCTTTATGTATGAGGGGGAATCCCAATATAGTACAAAAGCATTAATTACAAAGATATGAGCTGACATAGCCATTTAATGTCTTGATACGGGTCAGAGCTAGACCTCTAGATTTTGTCAGTCCTAGCCATGCGCCTAGGGAAATCCCCACTGTCCCACCATGACCATCGATTTGTGTTGCCTCGAGGCTGGATACTGATGTCCTCTCGAGATAAGATTCGATCGTGGCCTCGAGCCATTGGAAACCTCGCTCCCGAGGCGTTGTAATGGTCGAAAATTGGACCCTCCAATTTATCGTATACAAAGACGCCAAAACTTTCATACAAAAATGCGATAAATGCCAACGCTACGCACCATTGCTAGTACATTAATCGGTAGAACCACTACACTCAGTTCTTTCTCCATGGCCGTTCATGAAATAGGGGATGGATATCATCGGACCACTGCCGCCAGCTCTCGGTAAGGTAAGATTTCTTTTAATTTTAACTAACTATTTTTCTAAGTGGGTGGAAGAAGGTCCTTATCAGAAGATCGGCAAATGCGAAGTGGTGAATTTCTTATGGGAAAACATAATCTGCAGGTTCGGAATACGAAAGAGATAGTAAGCGATAATGGGCTTCAATTTATTGGCGCAAAGATAAGTTCCTTGAAGACTTTAAAATAAATAGGATCGCTTCTTCACCCTACCATCCAAGCGCAAATGGTCAAGAGGAATCAACAAACAAAGTGATTATACAAAACCTCAAGAAAAGGTTGGAAGCGAATAAAGGTATATGGCCTAAGGAATTACTCGGAGTTTTATGGGCATACCGAACAACGAACAAATCAAGCACAGGAGAAACTCCTTTTTCCCTTGTGTATGGAGTAGAAGCCTTAATCCCGGTAGAAGTAGGGGGACCTACCTTGACATATTTCCAAGCAAATGAAGAGTCAAACAACGAAGCAATGCTAGTCAATTTGGAGCTACTCGATAATCGCAGGGACTTGGCGTATATAAGAATGGCAGCCCAAAATCAGAGAAAGGAATGATAATATAATCGAAAAGCTAACCTCCATTATTTCAAAGTAGGAGACTTGGTCCTAAGGAAAGTAACTCAAACCACCCGGGAGCTCAACGCAAGGAAGCTAGGTCCAACATGGGAAGGCCCCTACCGGGTTTCAGCTGTCACCGAGAAAGGTTCGTACGAATTGGAGAATCAAGATGGAGAAAAGTTGCCTAGATACTAGAACGTGGCACACCTCAAGTGATATTATTGCTGACAAACATCAGCAAAGAACCATGCGAACAGTTAGTTAATCTTTCACTCGATAGCAAAAATTCCTACTGAGAAGTTAAGTTTACTATCGAACAAAGGTTACCCAACCGTTCGTAAGTGTAAACCACTAAAGGATTGTTAGATAGTATTTTGCTCGATAGCATAAATTCCTAAGGAGAAGCGAAGTTTGTTGCCGAGTTGAAGATTGTCTAGCAATTCATTAGTGGGACCCTTGAAGGTGCAAAACTTCTAGTGTTCCAATTCGCATTTGAACACTAGGGGGAATAATACGAGGATGCGACAACAATGACTGCTAGGTCATCCTGGAAACGAAAACCGGAAACATAGTTGTATAATGGGGACCGGGATTGCACGGCCAGCCCCGGTACAAGTTAGCCACAAGTAATGGTAATTTCTTTTAGCATAACAACTGTTTATTTACTTTTTGAAAATGGAAGGAATAAAGTGAAGTCCTTTTATTTCTATCTTGTTTCTTGGCTGAACGATGAATTGACTTTGTCATTTGAAAGTTAAATAAGTACTTCAAATGCTAGTGCCGTAATGAACGTGAGACGTCCTCTTCTAGAGCACCGTAAACATAAGAGGGCCCTCTCTTATGAATACCCTTACATTAAAGGGTTTATTTCAGAAGAAATTATGCCCGGAATAAAAATGCATTCGGGGAAATATAAACCCGAAGCCTTGCACAAAAAGACGCAAAACGCAAACTTGTGCAAATACTTATGAAAACCCTCACGTTAAAGGGTTAATTTCGTAAGAGCTTATGCCCGGAATCAAAATGCCTTCGGGGAAAAATACACCCGAAACCTTGCACAAAAAGATGCAAAAAGCAAACTTGCGCAAATACTTATGAAAACCCTCACGTTAAAGGGTTGATTTTTGAAGAACTTATGCCCGGAATCAAAATGCTTTTGGGGGAAAAATATACCCAGGGCCTTACATAATCAGACACAAACAGTAAAACTTGCGCAAAACACTTAAGAAAAAAAGAATCTAAAGGTTAAAACTTGCATGAATGTTCAAACAAAAGAACGCAGAAAGACTCATGCAATACTTGAGCAAAAGATATGTTTATTTACAATAAACGTGCCAAGACGGCTCATATACAACAGTTGGGAAAAGAAAGGAAAATCTAATCTGTTGTATCTCCAGAGCCCGTAGGAAGAGAAACATCCGCACCCCCGGGGGAAGTGGATAGATCCGCCATCAGTTCGATATCTCGGCCTTCATCATTTGGGCCCTTAGCATCATCATCTTCCGATTCCTCTTCAGTACTTGAAAATTCAGAACTTGAACCAGAAGAACCAGAAGCATCAGGCCCTGCCGGGATACCACTTTTAGCAGCTTCCTCAAACTCACGGGCCGTAAAAATTTCAGCATCAAAGTCAACGATACCATCTTTGGCCTCCTCCAAGGTTTTTCTCCTAATATTGTACATAACATTAGTTTTCCCAACAATGAGGGAAGTCGCTCGGCGCTTAAGTTCATCTTTGAGTTGGGTTACCCCGGCAGAAAGGGTTTCCTAGGCGGATCTAATGGAGTTGAGGCTAACGTCAAGTTCGCAGACAGTAGAGCTGAAAAATTTATTATGATCAATGGTCTTCTTATACTTATCCTCCAACTGAGCATATTTCATCCCCACAGCAGCAAGCTCTTCAGTCTTGGAATTCAAAGCTACCTCTAAATTGATCAATGTTTCAGCGGAGGCGGCCTCACGATCGGATGCAACAAGGACGGAATTATAAACTTCAACCCATCTGGCCTTAACATCTTCAAATTGAACCCTCAACGGGGCGATCTCTTGGCTAAGGGTCTCCACTTCCTGCTCGCTTTGCTGCAAACGAGTTTCGACCAAAATTTGATCCTGCTCGGAGGTAAGTCCCTCTTTTTCCCGAATCAACCTCTAACGGCCCTCGGAAGCAAGAATGTTGGCCTACAAAATAAAAGGGGCAAATTCAGGATATTTTCAGGCAAAAATAGAAGAAATAACAAAGGAACTAATAAATGTACCGCTGCGGCATTGTCCATGGCATTGTTCAACAAGCACTCTCACGAGAGAGCCTGTATCTTTTCCCAATATTTCTCTGAAGCAAAAGGCTTCAAATAGTTAGCAAGTTCCACCGGTCGGGATAGCAAATTACATCTGGTAGAGACCGAGAGAGTAAGGTTCCTCCTCCTTTGCGGATCTTCTGAGGGGGCACCATTATTTTTCCCCAAATTCCCATAAACTGGGACTGGGAAGAGGAACATCTTCTTCTCGGGCGGACGCGATCGGTGGAGATGATGTAGCAATTATTGGCGGAAGAGTTGGTGAAGAAGGTTATGAAGCTGATGGCATTAAATGATGAGAGGCAGCTGCGGCAAAGGCGGTGCTGGTTGTTGGTTGCTCATCAATTGAAGATGGAAGGGGCCCGGTACTCAGCCTCACGGTACCGAGCGCAGCGATTGGGATTGGGAAACGAGAGTTGGCATTTTCCACCATTTCAAACTCCCCCAGAGCGCCGAGACATCGCCTCGGTTGATGTTACTAACTCAACAGGCTGAGCATCCTATTGAGATGATAAGGATCGTCATCTTCTATATAGAGAAGCTCCCTCATCACTAGCTTCTCCATCATCGTTGATCATCACAGTGTCTATGACCGGCCCAGTGATAAGTTGAAATTTTGACTACTTATTAGCACATTTTGGCTTTCGTTTTAATCCAAAAGCGTTTAATTGTGTTCCCGAAAACTAATGTATTATGCTTAATTGCAAGAGTATTGGAAAATGAGCCATTAAGATGAAATCCAACTCAAGAAGGAGTGATCTGAACTCAAGGACAAAAACAAGAACAGAGGCTCAAAATGCGGACCGTAGATTTCCATTTGCGGCCGCAGATTGTGAAGGCACTAATATTAGAGGATTGTGAGAAGTGCGGTCTGCACATGAAATGTGCGGCCACAGAAGCTAGGCAAGAGCGGAGGTTCAGAGAGTTTTCATTTCAAGATCAAAGGAAGTGCGGACCGCACAATATCAGCTATGCGGCCGCAAGTGCATTTGTGCGGTCTGCAGAAGAGCCTTGTGCGGCCGCACTCAAAAATGTGTGGACTGCAAAAAAAGAGAGATGTGGCCGCGGTTCAGAATTGCACGGCTGCAAGATCCAAGTCCAGTTAAGTTGAAGCAAAATGCGGATCGCACATGGAATTGTGCGGCCACAGAATCTCCGAAAGAGCATTTTTGTCCGAAAATTCTAGTGTTGTATAAATAGAAGAGTTTCACTTTTTTAGATCAAGTCTTGAATATTTAAAAGTGTTATAGCCATTTCTCTTTGCTTATTTAGGCAACTTTAGCTTATTTTGGTGATTTAACATTGGATTTCTCTAGTTTAATCCTTCAATATGAGTTTTATTATCTTTTCTTCTGTGTTTTCTTCTATACCTACTATGAGTAGCTAGATTTTTACTTGGGTTGTGAGCCAACCCTAGAGTGTAAACCTTATGGACGATTAGTTTTATGCTTGTTTATGAATGAGTGTTTGTTATTTAGCTAGGTTCATGCTTCAATTGTGGAATTAATGGTTGCAAACATTAATTTATGCCTATTTAACTTGGTCTCTTCTTGAGAAAGAGAGACCTAGTCTAGGTTAACTTATGTAACAAAGAATTGGGTCAATTGAGAGAATGATTAACCAAATTAAAGGGTTCAAACTAGAGATAGTAACAACCCAACTTGAGCTCTTATCAACCGTTTTGGTAGATACCAATTTAGACTTGAGAAAGCTAAATTGGGCAAACCACTCTCTGACCGAGAGGTATTGAGTGGGCAACGTAGTGTTGTGAGCTATAATACACCCCAATCAATAAAACAACATAAAAGTCTTTATCCCATTAGGCATACACTAGGTCATGGTCACATTCCTAGGCCTTTTTATATCTTTGAAAAACATTCAAAAACAATCATCTCTAGTTTTATACCTTTAGATTTGCAATCCTTAGTTAATTTTAGAAGTAAAAATAATACCTTGTTTGTGGAAGTGCAATCTATATACTTCACGTACTCACTCCAAATATATACTACTAACACCCATCTCAGCTCATTGTAGATTCGATCTCGACTTCTTGTTGGGTTTTATTATTGCAAACGACCATGTCATACCTCGTTAGAGGCGTGCATTTGGACGTGATCAATTTTTGGCGCCATTGCCGGGGAGCTAAAAACAGAATTAGCTATATATTTCGTTTTGTGTGTGAATTGCCTTCTTTTCCTTCTGTGTTACAGATTTTTGTGAATCAATTGTAGGGGCAACAATGGCCCTCAACAATGATCAACTCGGAAACATGCCTTTGGTGGATGTGGACGTGGAAGATGACCAAGTTGAAGAGGTTCCTTTTGAACCTCAAGAAAATAGAAGAGGCCGACAGCCTCAAGACAACGTCCCAGTTCCACCCCCACCTTCACCAAGAGCGACTCCACACCGGGTGTTGCCCAATAAGGGTATGCAAGTGCTATTGTCCTGCCCCGCATTAGGGCGGGCAACTTTCAATCACGAATGTAATGCTCACATTGCTAGAGCAACGAGGATTCTTCACCGAGGCTCCGAGTCAAGATGCATACAAACACTTAAAGAGTTTTGCGGACACTTGTTGGTGGAATAAACAGATAAACGTTTCCGAGGATACTTTAAGGTTGAGGCTATTTCCTTTCTCTCTACGGGGGAAAGCCTTAGATTGGTTAGAGAGATTTCCAAACCATTCCATCCATACATGGGATGAATTGGCGGAGAAATTTATTTCCAAGTTCTTTTCTCCCAGGCATATAGCTACTCTTAGAGACGAGATTCTAGCAGTCAAACAAGAGCCCAATGAGCCATTGCATGAAATATGGGAGAGGTACCTAACAATGGTCAAAGAGTGCCCCAATAATGACATGACAGAGGCTATGATTCAACAAACCTTCTATCGGGGGATCAATACTACCAATCAATGCGTGGTCAACCAACTTGCCGGTGGAAATATCATGACAACGCTGTATGCAGAAGCTTGTGAGATTTTAGATGAAATGGCAGATACTTCATCGGCATGGTAAAGTAGAGCAAATGTTCCTCATAGTGATCTGAACGTGATTCACCTACATAAAGAATTGAATGATCATGGGCAAGACATTACCGAGTTCACCACCATAATGAATCAATTAGCCAAGGCTCAATTTCAACAAGTGCAAAGTCCTAAGCAAGTCAATGTAATGGAGGGAGTTAGTGTGATGGTGAACAAGAGAAGGAAAAAGGGTCTACAAGTGCAAAACCGTGTGGAGAATTATGTATAAGAAGATATTGGGTTTGATCAAGATGAATCTTACAATGAACAAGAGGAGGAATTACAATATGTGAACAACTTTCAAGGGCAAAGAATCAACTCTCAAGGTCCGAATCAACAACAATGTGACCTCAAGGTAATCAAGGAAATTGAAATTCTAACAACCAAGGTAATTGGAATGGTGGTAACAATCATGGGAACTGAAATAGTAACAACAATCAAGTAAATTGGAGTCGTCAAAATAACCAAAGCAATTGGAGTGGCAATAATCAATGATATTGGGGAGGCAACAACCAAGGGAGATGGAACAATAATCAACGCATTTAGGGGTCGGGATTTCAAAGGCCCCCAATGTATCAACAACCGAGCAACCCGCCTCCTTATCCTTCCCATGGTCCAAGTTCTTCCAACAATGAGATGGGACGAATTGAGAATATGTTCATACAAATTATGGAGAAGAATGACGACTCCGATGCCCAACTAGTCTCACACAACACATTAATTCACAACTTGGAAGTTTAATTGGGCCAAATCTCTCAAGCTCTAAGCACTCTTCCTAAGGGGGCACTACCAAGTGACATGGTGGTGAACCTAAAGGGTAGGAACAGCACCCACCTCAAGTCAAAGGAAACTTATAGATGATGAGCAAGTGGTACAAGAAGATGATACCCCGAACAATGTGGTGCAAGCAAATGATGAACTGCGGATTGATGTTGATGACAATGTGGAGGAAGCCCAAGGGGAAGTGAACACGTCTAGAGAGCACATCATTAACATACAGGAACCGATAGTGCAAAAGGATAAGGCACCAAAGCTTAGGCACCCTCCTCCATATCCTTAAAGGCTTGCTAAGAAAAATGGCGAGAATCAATTCAAAAAGTTTATTGACATGATGAAGAGTCTATCTATCAATATGCCATTGGTTTAAGCTTTGGATAAAATGCCCGGTTATGCAAAGTTTATGAAGGATATGGTGACAAAGAAGCAGTCGATGAATTATGAAACTATAAAGATGACTCATCAAGTGAGTGCAATTGTGCATTCAACGGCTCCTAAATTGGAAGATCCCGGCGCTTTCATAATTCCTTATACCATTGGAAATGCCGAATTTGCTAAAGCTCTTTGTGATCTAGGGGAAAGTATCAATTTGATGCCCTATTCGATTTTCAAGACTTTGGGAATTGGGAACCAAGACCCACATCTATGATATTACAAATGGTCGATCATACCATGAAGAGACCGTCGCGAGTAATTGATGACATGTTGGTTCGTGTTGATAAATTCATTCTTCTAGTGGATTTTGTCATTCTTGATTGTGAGGTTGATTATAAGGTGCCGATTATTCTTGGGAGACCTTTCCTTGCTACGGGGAAGGATCTGGTTGATGTTCAAGTCGGAGAACTTACTTTTTCGGTTGGTGATGAAAAAGTGGTTTCCATGTGTGTAAGTCTTTGAGGTAACCCAATAGCAATGAGGTGGGCTCTTTCGTGGACTTGGTGACCAATGTGATTGTAGATGAAACAAGTGATATGATGAATGTTGACGATACATTGGAGGCCATCTTGCTCAACTGTGATGATGAAGAGATGGAGGGTTACGTGGAATGTATGAACTCTTTGCAAGGAATGGGGTCGTACACTTATGAGCCCCGCAAATTGTCCTTGGATCTTGAAAATAGAACAACTCCTCCAACAAAGCCTTCAATTGGGGAGCCTCCCATCTTGGAGTTGAAGCCATGCCTCCACATCTTCGGTGTAATTTCGTGGCCCTTCTTATTCTTTACCGGTTATCTTTCCTCTTGTTTGACTATCCTGCAGGTTGATTCTACAGTAGCGGTGCTACAAAAGAGGAAGAAGGCTATTGGATGGACATTGGCGGATATTCGGGGGATGATGCCCGCTTTTTGCATGCACAAGATCAACTTGGAGGAACGTGCCAAACCATCTATAGAACATCAAAGGAGACTCAATGAAGCCATGTAAGAGGTTGTCAAAAAGGAGATCATCAAGTGGTTGGATGTCGGGGTGGTTTACCCCATTTCCGATAGTTCGTGGACTTCTCCAGTTCAATGTGTCCCAAAGAAAGGGGGCATGACGATGGTCACCAATGATAAGAATGAGTTGATTCCTACAAGAACGCTGACCAGGTAGAGAGTGTGTATGGACTACCGTAAGCTCAAAAACGTCACAAGGAAGGACCATTTTCCACTTCCCTTCCTAGATCAAATGCTTGATAGATTGGCCGGTCGTGCTTTCTATTGTTTCCTTGATAGGTATTCCTGCTACAATTAAATTCTTATTGCTCCGGAGGATCAAGAGAAAACTACTTTCACATGTCCTTACGGTACTTTTGCCTTCTCACGGATGCCATTTGGGTTGTGCAATGCACCAGCGACTTTTCAAAGGTGTATGATGGCGATCTTCACGAACATGGTGGAGGATTACCTTGAAGTCTTCACGGATGACTTCTTGGTGGTTGGGAATTCTTTTGATGATTGTCTAGCAAACTTGGATAAAGTGTTGGCAAGATGTGAAGAAACAAATTTGGTGCTCAATTGGGAGAAATGTCATTTCATGGTTGAAGAAGGCATTGTCCTTGGCCACAAGATCTCAAAGAATGGCATTGAAGTCGACAAGGCAAAGATTGAGGTGATTTCTAAACTTCCACTTCCGACTTTAGTGAAAGGTGTGCGGAGTTTCTTAAGCCACGCGGGATTTTACCGACGTTTCATCAAGGATTTCTCTAAGGTAGTGAACTCGTTGTGCAAGCTTTTGGAGAAAGATGCTAAGTTCCATTTCAATTATGATTGCATGAGAGCCTTTGAATTGTTAAGCTCAAGTTGACTACTACTCCCATTATCACCGCTCCAAATTGGAGTGTTTCTTTTGAGCTCATGCGCGATGCAAGTGATGTAGCGGTAGGGGCTGTTTTGGGGCAACGCATCAACAAGATTTTTCATCTGATATATTATGCAAGTAAGACCATGAATAGTGCCCAAGTCAACTACACTGTTACGGAGAAAGAGCTTCTTGCCATTGTGTTTGTTATTGAGAAGTTCCGCCCGTACTTGATGGGTGCAAAGGTAATTGTCCATACGGATCATGCGGCACTTAATTATCTTATGAGAAAGAAATTTCCAAAGCCCAGTTGATGAGATGGGTACTTTTGTTGCAAGAGTTTGATATAGACATCCAAGATCGAAAAGGGAGTGAAAACCAAGTGGCCGACCACTTGTCTTGTTTGGAGGAGGAGGGGAGGCCGCATGATGGCCTTGAAATCAATGACTCCTTTCCCGATGAGCAACTCTTGGCTATTTCAATGAAAGAGGTGCCATGGTTCACGGTACTAGCAAAATTTCTTGTGAGTGGTATCATCCCGGATGAGTTCTCTTTAAACCAAAGGAAGAAGCTCAAACGGGATTGTCAAGACTATTATTGGGATGAACTGTACCTTCTTCGGATTTGTATGGATAGAGTGATTAGAAGATGTGTACCGGAGGAGGAACAATGTAAAATTCTTGGGGCTTGTCATTCTTCGCCATTTGGTGGTCACCATGGTGGAGCAAGATCGACGGCCAAAGTGCTAAGTTGTGGTTTCTATTGGCCCACTCTTTACAAGGATGCAAGTGATCCCGTCAAGTGTTGTGATGAATGTCAAATGGCCGAAAGAATCTCAAAGAAAATGAAATGCCCCTCACTACCATTTTGGATATTAATATTTTCGATGTGTGGGGTATTGACTTCATGGGTCCTTTTGTGAGTTCTTGTGGAAACACCTACATCTTGATCGCAGTCGATTATGTGTCCAAATGGGTTGAGGCCGTTGTTTTACCCAACAATAAAGCTGTAAGTACATAATTTTTAACCCGCGCAACTTTTAAAAGTAGTATTTTTTAAAATATTTACTTATTTTAATTTTTGATAGGATTTAGCCTATTTTTCACTTTTAATCTAATAGTAGAACATAAAATTCGAAAATACAAAAAAATAGTTTTACTTTGTCTTATTTTATATTTAAGCTAAGGTCATTAATATTCTTGTAGTAATACTATTTTAGTTTACTATGTTTTAACTTATGTTTATCTATTTTTATAATATTTAAAAATACCAAAAAAATAGTTTCACTTTTAATTTTTAATTTTACTTTAATTAATTAGGAGTGATTTTATGTTTTACAAGTATTTTATACTAATTTGGAAGAAACTTGGATTTATTAATGAAATTTTCAGCTTTTCTTGTCCAAATTGAGCCCAATTTCAAATCCCCCACCTTAGCCCAACAATTTCGACCATCAGCCCTTACCCATCTGAGCCCACGACTCAAAATCAACCAACCCAACCCATCTTTCATTTTAGATCCCAGCCGTTCACCTTTTCTTATCCAACGGCCCAAATTAAATCTCAAAAGCCAAATAACCTCCCAACCCTAAATCCCAATAAACCAAAGCAGCCGCACACCCTTCTCCTCTCAACTCTGCCGATTCCTCACACCTCCAACTCGCCGAAATCAGGCGAGTTAGCTCACATACTCGTGCGGCGCCACTCGACTAGAAGGAGTGGATGTTAGGCACGCAGGGAAGACTCTGACTATGCGCTGGCACTAGTCCTGGGCATGGATTCTTCTTTGATTGCATGTGTCCCTCATCTCTCCTCTCTCTTCCCTCCACGTGGTCTGACGTATAACAAACCCCAGTCACTCGAATATTCCTTCGATCTTTTCTTTACAAGTCCGAATTCTTTTTCAGATGGGTAATGGAAAATCTGAGGCCGCAGGATTAAAGTATTTTGATCCTAGGTCTCCATTTTTCTAAAATCTGTCGCTTCAAAAAGAATTTTCGGATTTCATGAAGGTTTGGGGATTTTTCAGAATTTTGCGAGGGGATTTTCGGGTGTTTGAGGTCCCTACACGATTTTGGGCGTGACTTGGAGAGCAAGGAAGAAGAAGGTTCGAGGGAGGGTTATATAAGGGTAGTTTACAGATTTTTGAGGGGGGATTTTCTTTGGAAAATTTCAGAGAGAATCTTGGAGAAAAAAAGGATTCTAGGGCTCTTGAGGTTATTTTTCTTTCCTTATGATTCTCATCTTCGCCATTTTTGTTAGAAATCCAGAAAAACAAAAAAAATACAAACCCAAAATAGTTTGAATTTAGTTTTTGTTCAAGTTTAGTTTTCCATTCCAAAAACCAAAAAAAATAGAAAAAGAACATTTCTGTTTTTTTGCTTTTAATTTCGGGTTCAATTTTGCTCGTAATGGAATTGAATGAACTTTGGGTCTGAGTGCGAGTCCGGCTGAGATTTGTGGTGCCGATCGAGGTTCATTCATGGCTGATAGTTTTTTTTCTTGGCTGTCGTTCGCCTTGAATTTTTACTGCTGGATTCATTTGTATTCAACTGCGATCAGGATTGATTAAAAGTGCATTCAGGTTCATTTTTTTTCCCTTTTCTGCTTTTGTTTCTTTTGGTGAATTTGAAGTATGATAAGAGCCATGGGTCTAATAGATTTGAGGAGCGATTGAGCTTCGAATGTAGGGACTAGCTAAGATTTCATTCGAGTGTGTCTTTGTGCTATACCTGAATTTGCCTCGATGTTTTAAAGCGTTTACTTTAGATCTGAATATTGTGTTTTGACACATTCGATTTGGATTTGGCTAATATACGACCATCAAATGAATCATGAATCAGTAGGTAATTTATTTGCGCCATTCATGAATGCGTTGGTATGATCTTGTTGGTATTAGGCTGTTATTCGACATTCCGTTATTACTATTTTGACCATATTTGAGCATGTTTAGATAGCGAGACTTGTAGTAACCAAGTCGAACTTAGCCTCGAATTAGTTAGCTTGCATTTCGCCCATTGATGTTTTAATTTGCTGACTGTAGCTGTCCATGTTTCTCTCGTTATGATCGATACGAAAATTGGCTTTATTACTCCTATTTGAATAGGGCGTTTGCAACTTCATATTGTTGGGCTCATGCCCATGTTGTTCAGCCAAAGGCCCAGTGACCTAATCCTATTCTCTTTTGGTTTCCATTCCTATTCGGAATTGGATTCGGTGTTTATTCCTATTTTGAGTGGGTTTTGGCTTTAAGAGAAAGCACCATTCATGATCTATAAATGGGACAACCTTGGAGAATTATTTTATGGTCATTGATACAAGTCTTTGAAAGACTTAAGCACATAAGAGTGGCTTAGAGAGAGCTTTCATCAAGAGAGAAGAGAGAAGAAAAGTATTTATTTTGCTGCAGATTTTTATTCCGGCCAGCCAACTTCAAATCACGTTCTCCAATTCGTTAACCGTTGGATCAGGCTGAAATTTTGACTGAGTGTTCGTAACATCTTGGTCTTGGATTTGAACGGTGGAGATCGGAATTGGAGGCTCTTATACTCTTTCTTCAATTGATTAGTTGTTGCTCTTGTTGCTCCGTGTCTGGCCCTTATTGTGTAGCCAATTTGGAGAACTTTTGTAACTCTCTTATTGTTATAGTGGAGCTTTTTGGATCTTTGTGATCCCGTGGTTTTTACCTTTGATTTGAAGGGTTTTCCACGTTAAAATTTGGTGTTCTTTATCTTCTTTATTTTTCGGGTTTCCCTCTTCCTCAACATAATAGTGGTATCAGAGCCTTGGTTATTTATCCGGGTTGTTACGGAATGGAGGCGAATATGAGAAAGATGGTATGTTTAAATGGGAGAAATTATAATGTTTGGAGAAGCAAGACGAAAGACTTGTTGTTCGTGAAGAACATGCATCTACCCATTTTTTTCAGCTCATAAACCCGAGCGTATATCCGATGAAGATTGGGATTTCGAGCACCAACAAGTATGTGGATATATACGGCAATGGGTTGAAGATAATGTTCGCAACCATATTGTGAACGAGATACGTGCGAGATCATTGTGGGAAAAACTAGAGACTCTTTATGCTTCAAAAATCGGGAACGACAAATTGTTTCTGCTAAAGCAATTGATGACCTTTAAATACAAGGAAGAAAGCCTTATCCTTGATCACATAAATGTTTTTCAGGGCGTCTTTGATCAGCTATCTGGAATGGGATTAATTTTGATGATGAGATACAAGGACTTTGGCTTCTTAATACTCTGCCAGACTCTTGGGAAACTCTTCGTGTTTCTTTGACAAATTCAGCTCTTGGAGGTAAGGTGACCATGGAATATGCCAAGAATGGTGTGTTGAACGAGGAAGTAAGGAGAAAATCTCAGGGTTCGTCCTCACAAGCAAATATCTTGGTTACAGAAGACCGGGGGAGAGATAGAAAAAGAGGCTCAAGGAATAGAGGTAAAAGTAGAAGTAAGTCAAGGTCCAAATACTATAATATTACATGCAACCACTGTGGCAAGAAAGGACATATCAAAAGGTTTTGCCGCTAGTTGAATCAAGACACTAGAAAAGGAAAGAAAGCTGAAAATAACGAGAACAATGTTGCTGCTATTGTTCGAGATGACCTTCTTTTTGCTTATGATGAACATGTCATCAATTTGGTATCCCATGAGACTAGTTGGATAGTAGATTCTGGAGCTACCTCACATGTCACACCAAGAAAAGATTTTTTCTCATCTTATACTGCTGTTGATTTTGGAGTGTTAAAGATAGGCAATGCCAGTGAAGTTAAGGTGTTTGGTGTTGGCACAGTTTGTTTGAAAACTAATAATGGTTCAGCATTAGTTCTTCAAGATGTCAAGCATGCTCCAGACTTTCCTTTCACATTGATCTCCGTAGGAAGATTAGACGATGGAGGTTACCATAATGCCCTCTTTAATGGCCAATGGAAGCTCACTAAGGGCTCATTAGTAGTGGCTCGCGGAGTCAAGTCTGGTTATTTATATGCGACACAGGGCTCTATTCTTAATGACTCAATAAATATGGTGGAAGGTGATACTTTATCAGAATTGTGGCACAGAAGATTGAGTCATATGAGCGATAGGGGGATTACGTGTTTGGCTAAGAAAAGTTTGCTTTCTGGATTGAAACAAGCAAAGCTGAAAAGGTGTATCCATTGTTTAGCTGGCAAACAGAAAAGGGTTTCCTTTCATAGTCATCCTCCCTCAAGAAAGCCCGATTTATTGGAGCTAGTACACTCTGATTTGTGTGGTCCTTTTAAAGTAAAGTCAAAAGGTGGTACACTTTACTTTGTGACCTTCATTGATGATCATTCTCGTAAGCTCTGGGTGTATCCTTTGAAATCTAAAGATCAAGCACTTGGCGTGTTCAAGGAATTTCAGGCCTTAGCTGAGAGACAGACGGGGAAAAAATTAAAATGTATTCGCACTGACAATGGTGGTGAATATTGTGGTCCCTTTGATAACTATTGCAAGGAACAAGGAATTCGTCATCAGAAAACTCCGCCCAAGACGCCTCAATTGAACGGTTTGGTAGAGAGGATGAAAAGAACTCTAGTTGAGAGAGTTAGATGCTTACTTTCAGAGGCTAAACTTCCAAATACATTTTGGGCGGAAGCACTTAACACTGTTGCCTATGTTATCAATTTGTCTCCTGCTGTTGCTTTGGATGGTGATGTCCCAGACAGAGTTTGGTTTACCAAAGATGTTTCTTATGATCACCTGAGAGTTTTTGGGTGTAAAGCTTGTGTGCGTATTCCTAAAGATGAGAGATCGAAACTGGATGTCAAAACTAAGCAGTGCATCTTTATCGGTTATGGTCAAGATGAGTTTGGGTATCGTTTTTATGATCCAGTTGACAATAAACTTATTAGAAGTCGTGATGCAATATTCTTTGAAGACCAAACTATTGAAGATATCGACAAAGCTGAGAAGATAGATTCTCGGAGTAATGAGAGCTTAGTTGATATTGATCCAGTTTCAATTGCTAAGGCACCTATTGCACAAGAAGGAACTCAAGACAATGATGGAGATAGTGATCAAGATCAAAATGATCATCATGGTATAGATGTTATGGATGCTCCAGTTGATGAAGTTGTGGTTGATCAGCAACCAATTCCTGCACAGGTAACTACTTCGAATGCTCCTGAAACCTCTCTTAGAAGATCTACAAGGGAGAAGCAAGAATCCATGCGTTATACTCACAAAGATCAGTGGATCGAAGCGATGGAAAATGAGATGAAGTCACTCCATGAGAATGGCACATATGAGTTAGTAAAATTGCCGAAAGGTAAGAGAGCTTTATCTAACAAATGGATATTCAGAATAAAGCAAGATAACCATACCTCTACGCCTAGATACAAGGCGAGGATAGTTGTTAAAGGTTTTGGCCAGAAGAAGGGAGTTGACTTTGATGAAATTTTCTCCCCTGTTGTGAAGATGTCTTCTATTCGTGTGGCTTAGCCGCAAGTCTAGATTTAGAGGTTGAGCAGATGGATGTCAAGACTGCTTTTCTTCATGGTGATTTAGATTAGGAGATTTATATGGAGCAACCTGAGGGTTTTGTAACTAAGGGAAAAGAAAATTATGTCTGCAAATTGAAAAGGAGCCTGTATGGATTGAAACAAGCTCCAAGGCAATGGTATTTGAAGTTTGAATCTGTCATAGAAGAACAAGGGTACAAGAAAACTTCTTCAGACCACTGTGTATTCTTCCAGAAGTTCTCTGATGATGATTTTATTATTTTATTGCTTTATGTGGATGACATGCTTATTGTTGGCAAGAATAAATCCAGAATCGCAGTCCTTAAGAAGCAGTTGAGCAAATCGTTTGCGATGAAGGACTTGGGGACAACAAAGAAAATCTTGGGCATTCAAATCCACCGACATAGAGACAGAAAGGAGTTATTTCTATCCCAAAAGCAATACATTGAGAAAGTACTCAAGAGGTTTAATATGACAGATGCAAAAGTGGTTAGTACACCTCTTGCTAAACACTTCAAATTGAGTATTAGTCAGAGTCCATCTACTGATGAAGAGAAAAAGGAGATGTCTCGTATTCCTTACTCTTCTGTCGTTGGTAGCTTGATGTATGTTATGGTTTGCACTAGACCAGATATTGCACATGGCGATGGTACTGTTAGTAGATTCCTTTCAAATCCTGGAAAAGAACATTGGTGTGCACTAAAATGGATATTAAGGTATTTGAAAGGTACTGCAGATTTGAAGCTGTGCTTTGGCAATGGCAAGCCTGAACTTGTTTGTTACACAGACTCTGATTTAGGAGGCAATCTTGATAATTCAAGATCGACTTCCGGTTATTTGATCACTTTTGCAGGGGGAGCTGTTTCTTGGCAATCTAGACTACAGAAGTGCATAGCTCTATCCACCACAGAAGCCGAATATATTGCTGTCACAGAAGGTGCCAAAGAACTATTATGGATGAAGGAGTTTATTAATGATCTTGGCTTTGAGCAGCCAAGGTACATCTTATTTTGTGGTAATCAGAGTGCTATCTGTCTCACCAAGCACTCCACTTTTCATTCTAAGACCAAACATATAAATAGAAAGTATCATTGGATAAGAATGGCCGTGGAAAAGAAATTATTTGAGGTTGAGATACACACTGATGAAAATCCTTCGGATATGCTGACAAAGGCGGTGGCTGCTGATAAACATAAATTTTGCAAAAAATTGGCTGGCATGAAGCCTGTCAATAGTTCCTCTACTTGAAGACACATTTGGCCCCTTGGCTGGAGGGGGAGTTTGTTGGGCTCATGCCCATGTTGTCCAGCCAAAGGCCCAATGGCCTAATCCTATTCTCTTTTGGTTTCCATTCCTATTCGAAATTGGATTCGGTGTTTATTCCTATTTTGAGTGGGTTTTGGCTTTAAGAGAAGGGATTTTTTCCTAACTATACCACATATGAAACCTTATTACCCTAAATGTGCATAGTTCGTTAATTACCCGCCTAGTCCACACTTTTACTACAATTTATATACCATTCGACTATTAGGCATTAAAAGGGCAGAATATTCCCTAAAAACGCGCTAAAATTAAGGAGAGAATCTTGGTGTTAATTGATTCTACATTAAATTCAATTTTTAAAAAGGGAAAGGAGATTTCTCATCTGCGTATTTTTCTCCAGATCAGATTTGATTGGTAGGCAAAGCCATTGGAATTTTTTTCGTAATTCCAAAAAAAAAAGACTAAAAGCTTCAACAAACTGAAATCAAATCTGTTCTTCATCTTTTTTTTCTCAATACACAAATCAAAAAAATAATAAAATATAGAACAATACCTCAGCAACAACACTCAATCGTGTCTAAAATCCCAATCATGCTACAATTGAATGGGAAAAATCTGATTATAAAAAATGGGTCTCATCTCTGTATTTTTTGAGAAGAAGAAGGAATGGAGAAGAGGAAGTCTGATTTTATGTTAATATCTACAAAATTCCTACATTTATCTACAAATAAACTACAAATTAGTTTTAGTATTGTATAAAGCTGTATTGTTTTTAAGGGTATCTACAAAATTACTACATTTATACTACAATTAAACTACGATCTATGTTAAAAAAAATGTTGACTACAAAATTTTCTATTCATCTACAAAATTTCTACAAAAAAAACTACAAATAAACTACAAATCAGTTTTAGTATTGTATAAAGTTGTATTGTTTTTAAGGGTATCTACAAAATTACTACATTTATACTACAATTAAACTACGATCTATGTTGGAAAAAAATGTTGACTACAAAATTTTCTCTTGACCTACAAAATTTCTTCAAAAAAACTACAAATAAACTATAAATCAGTTTAAGTATTGTATAAAGATGTATTTTTTTAAGGGTATCTACAAAATTACTACATTTATACTACAATTAAACTACGATCTATGTTGAAAAAAAATGTTGACTACAAAAGGTTTCCTATGTGGCATAGGAATGTAAAAATTCCAAAAAAAAAAATAGGGTTTCAAGATCCATAATACAGCTACTAATAACTAAGACGTGCAGAAACAAAAACAAGAAAAGATGAAGAAACAGAAAGAAGAGAAGAAGGATTTCCTTGCACAAGTTACTGCTAAGCTTCTGTTTATTCACCATGACAACGACACAACAATTAAAATATGGATATTTTCTACCAAAATCATCTCTTCTTTGCTATAAACTTCTGAACCCTCGTTGTATCAACTTCTACCAGACCATTAACGTAGTTGGAGATAGTTAGTATATCCCACCAATTGCGGTTGAGAATATCTTAGGAATTATGGGGATAGAGAAACGTGGGATATATGGATACCTTTAATTAAGGAGTAAAAACTGCCTATTAATTAGACCCTTAATTAAGTATGATATAGGATTGGTAATTTGGTATACGGGTTTGTAATTAAATCAAACCTTAAACATTGAGGGTAATAAGGTTTCATATGTGGTATAGGAATGTAAAAACCCTTAAGAGAAAGCACCACTCATGATCTATAAATAGGACAACCTTGAAGAATTATTCTATGCTCATTGATACAAGTCTTTGAAAGACTTAAGCACATAAGAGTGGTTTAGAGAGAGCTTTCATCAAGAGAGAAGAGAGAAGAAAAGTATTTGTTTTGCTGCATATTTTTATTCCGACCAGCCAACTTCAAATCACGTTTTCTGATTCGTTAACCGTTGGATCGGGCTGAAATTTTGACTGAGTGTTCGTAACATCTTGGTCTTAGATTTGAACGGTGGAGATCGGATTTGGAGGCTCGTAGCATGTGATTTAGAACCTCGAACAGTAGCTTCGTTTTTGTGGATTATACTCTTTCTTCAATTGATTAGTTGTTGCTATTGTTGCTCCGTGTTTGGCCCTTGTTGTGTAGCCAATTTGGAGAACTTTTGTAACCCTCTTATTGTTATAGTGGAGCTTTTTGGATCTTTGTGATCCCGTGGTTTTTACCTTCGATTTGAAGGATTTTCCACGTTAAAATTTGGTGTTCTTTATCTTCTTTATTTTTCGGGTTTGCCTCTTCCTCAACATAACATATATAAATTTCATGTGCTTAATTGAAAGAATGGATTGGATTATGCATTGGAAATTCGAGTCTATGCGACCTGCATTTTGAATTCTGCTTCATGACTAGGCAGTATGCATTGGATATTTGGATCGTCTTCTGGGCTGTTGTTCCCCATGATTTTCTTGGACTGAGTGATTTTCGTTCTCCCATGGTCAGTGATTCATTGGTGTTATAAAGTCATGTTTTAAGCTAGCTTGTTTTCCTTTTTGTGTTCCATGTCTCTTTACACTGCACATTTTTAGTTTTGTCTTGCTCTCCTAGCCACTGCTGGATAATATGGATTGATCTCTCCTGGAAAATGTCTGTCAAGCATGTCATTAGTATAATAAATGCAAATTGATTGAGGTTAGTCATTCATGTCATGGATCTTGTTTGATTAATGAAAAGAAGTACGTAGGTATGCATGTTTTGGAGTTGCACGTTGATTCTTTGCGTCCATCTTTGCTGGGAGTGTTCTAATTGAAAGTGGAGTGCCATATCTCATATTTGTTGGAAGAGAAGCTGCATGAAACTGTTTGGCTAGAGACATTAGGAAAGTTTGGAGGATAAGATGAGATTTTTGTGAGATTATTCACCTAATTAAATATGTGATAGGTATGACTGTGATGGTGTGTGCTAAATGAGTAACATGAATGTCCAGTTGTTGGTAGAGAAGGGTTTAATGGAATAACTAAGTAACTCTTACCATGCTTTGATCCATTCTTCCTTTATGTGGCCTATTTCGCCAGTCCTGTGTCCTCCGTATAATGGGTCGGGGTGTGTTAAAAGGAAACAGGCTCTTATCATACTTCGAAATCACCATTTTGTTTGCCTTGTTTTCAGTTTATATTTTAATTGCTTTGGATGACTGGTTTGTTTGGATAACTTATTCCATGTAGTTTTGTTTTAATGATTGTTGGGCTGTGAGGCAGAGAAAGGCCGAAACCCATTAGCAATTAATTTATTTTCATGCTTAGATATCGGGCTCGGCCTAATAAAAATAAAGAGTTAAAAACAAAATATGAGCGTGAATTAGATCTTTCTTTTATTTAGTCATCTTTTATTTTATAGTATTCGTTAGGACCATGTTTTAGGCCGACTACACTCGGGTAGGCAAACTTAGGTCGATTCTTTTATTTCGCAGAGGTAAGAAATTGTTCCCTTTAGTTTATAATCCGGGGAATGCCCTGTAGACTTTGTATATATTTTATCCGGGGTATGCACCGAATTATTTGTATTTGGAGGCCGAAAATAGAACTCCTAGTATTTTTATTTTTTTATTTTCATTTTCATTTTGGGAACGACCTTGAGCCTCTTGTGTGTTTATTTTTCTTTTCTGTGTTTATTTTTACCTCAATTTGAATATTCTGAAAGGCAATTAGATCGAGTACGCAATCGTGACTTTCACGGGACTCGGTGAATGCCTAACATCTTCTCCCCGAGTCAAATGAACCCCCTTACCCTGAATCTTTGGTGCAATCAGTTTTGGAGTCCAAAATGTTAAAAGGAAAAATTATTTCTAAAAAAGGTGACTTGAAACACCAAAATCAAATGTCAGGTGGTGACTTTGAAAAGTCCTTTTGAACGCAATTCTTTGTCACTTTCTAATTGAAAACCCTCTTGAACTTTACAAAATATTTTTTTAAAATGGGTTAGTGAGGTGAAAAAAGGGGTGTGACAAAAGCGAGAAGTGTGGTGGCGTTTTTGAAGAAGAATATTTTTATAAGATTTGGTACTCCTAGGGTTATCATAAGTGATGGGGGATCATATTTTTGCAACAAAGCTTTCGATACCTTACTCGCCAAGTATGGTGTCACTCATAAAGTCACGACCCCCTATCATCCTCATGCTAGCGGTGCAGTGGAAGTCTCCAACCGGGAGATAAAGAGTATTTTGTCCAAAATAGTGAATGCTAACCGGACGGATTGGTCAAAGAAACTTGATGATGCTTTATGGGCTTATAGGACGACTTATAAGCCCGACTTACAAAACACCTATCGGAATGTCTCCATATTGGTTAGTTGTTCGGAAAAGCTTGTCATCTTCCGATGGAACTTGAGCACAAAGCCATGTGGGCTTTAAAGAAGTTGAATCTTGAGTGGGATGTCGCCGCCAACTTGAGGGTGGCACAATTGAATGAGTTGGATGAGTTTCGATACCATGCATACACAAGTTCGTCCTTATACAAAGAGAAGATGAAATACCTCCAAAACAAGTACATTAGGAACAAGGAGTTTAAAAAAGGTGATCTTGTATTATTGTTCAATTCTCGGTTACGGATGTTTCCCGAAAAGTTAAAGTCTAAATGGAGTGGCCCGTTTGAGGTTGTGGGTGTGACACCCTTTGGTTCATTGGACTTGAAGAATAAAAATAATGAGGTGTTTAGAGTCAATGGTCACCGGGTGAAGCATTATCTGGGAAAAGTTGGTGATCAATTCCGTACCGACGCCTCACTACTACTTTCATTTTTCTTTTATTTTAAAATTAATTAACGGCTAAGCGATTTCATAACCTGAGCTTTCCTTAACCAGCTGACCTTACTTCGTAACCTTAGCCTCCCTTTCTTTATAGTTTTCTAGTTCGACTAAGTGACTTCGTAACCTCAACGTACGTTTTTTTCTTACTGTAGCATAGGCCTTCGCCACTTCAAACGGGCGCTTCGCCCCTCTTTTTTTGAATTAGAAAGAGCGGGGTCTTACTTATTCAGGGGGGATGAAAGACAAATAAAGGGATCAGGGGGCTTTATGATCGGAGAAAGAGAAGGGGCGTGGTTGGTGTGTCACTGGGTCGGTGGGGGAACCCGTAGGAAGGGGGGACGACCCGCCGAATTCACATCAGAAATCGCCAACATGAAGACAAACGAAATCTTGAATTGCGTATAGAAACAAAACGAACCACTTCTATTCTCGGAGCTGAGGTATATGAAGAATGGCTTTTTGGTCCCTTTCGTCCAGTGGTTAGGACATCGTCTTTTCATGTCGAAGACACGGGTTCGATTCCCGTAAGGGATAGGTACTCATTCCCGGCCGCTTTCAGTTAGTGTTCATTGCTGAGTGATCGCTCGCTATCTGGCTGGAAAAGATGGTCCGGAAGCTTCCTCTCTCCCAGCAAGCAAGACGAGATCACCACTTCTCTCAGTAATGGACTTCCTTTACTTCGTAACCTTAGCCTTAGATGTCCTTTCATAGATTCTCGAACCTCCGACNTTAACGGCTAAGCGATTTCATAACCTGAGCTTTCCTTAACCAGCTGACCTTACTTCGTAACCTTAGCCTCCCTTTCTTTATAGTTTTCTAGTTCGACTAAGTGACTTCGTAACCCACGTCGTGGCAGTAATTCATTTCAAGTGATGGTAATTTGCGTCGTGCCGTAGTGTTAAATCAGACGCTTCTTGGGAGGTAACCCATGTTTTTTTTCTTTTTCTTTTTCTTTTTCTTCTTCTTCTTCTTCTATTTCTACTTTTTCTTCTTCTTCTTCTTCTTCTTCTTCTTCTTCTTCTTCTTCTTCTTCTTCTTCTTCTTCTTCTTCTTCTTCTTCTTCTTCTTTATATAGGTCTTATTTTGGGCTAACTGGTTTTGAAGTGTGTTACAAAATTGATTGTGCTTTACAGGAACTGTGCTCTGAAAAATTGGCTAAGTATGGAAAAAGTGCGGACCGCACAATTTTGAACGCCATAGCAGAAGGGATCTGCGGCCGCACAATTCTTGTGCGGACCATTCAACTTGAGATGAAAAATTGTACAATATCTGAAGTTTGCTTGTCAGAGAAATGGCCAAAGTGTGGCCGCACAAGGAAATATGGGGTCCGTACCAAAATCTGCGATCGCACACGCAATTCTGCGGACCGCAGATCATCAAAGGGTAAATGCACAACAGGTAACAGAGTGCGGACCACAGAAGAAATTTTGTGGCCGCACTCGTCTCTTGAACTCTTGGCAAATCACGTTAAGTATAAGTAGTAGACCTCACTCTACTGTCGAGACTTTATAAATTCTGAGAAATTAAAGCAAAGGCAAAATTATTGCACACAACTGATTCACTCATCTGCCACTTCATTCAACATCTTTGATCCTTCCTTAACACCACTTCATCACGTATGATCAAATCATCTCTAGAATTTTTCAATTTTCTTAATTTAGTTAATAAGTTATTAAGTTATTTTTTTAGACCATTTGTCAAATTCATGACCATGCGGGCTGTAGATGTGTGGGTAAACTCTTAGTTGCTATTAGGGGGAATGGGTATTTGCTTATCATGATTAATTGCTACTACCATGTCTAATTTGTGCGTAAAAATTGAAACCCTAAAAATTCTGCCCGATGAACTTTTGAATTGTGTGGTCGCATAAGGAATTGTGCGGTCCTCAGATGTGTAGGCTAGGGCATTTGGTGTAGCAAGATTGTGCGGATCGCACTTGAAATTGTGCGGCACAAAAAATTCAACCGCTACCGCAGAAAAGTGTGTGCGGCCGCAGATCAAGGGATTCTCTGTCTTTAGAGAGTTGTCATTTTTTGAGGTAACTATTGTGCGATCGCACTCAAAATTGTGCGGGCTGCAAAATCATCACTATGGCTGCACTTTCAAATTGTGCGGTCTGCACAACCCCACTTGCGGCTGCACTTGCAATTGTGCGGACCGCACTTCCCCACCCTGCAACATACTTTGTTCTGCAATTGTCTACTATTCTGTACCTCAACTAGAATTAACTCCTGTTGCTGTTTATTGCAGAAAATGGTTAGGTCATGTGGTCGTGGCAATACATCGAAGGGGAGGGGTGAACCCTCCTGAGGCTGAGGAAAGAGTACCCTACCATTTGCCTTACAAAGAGCTATATCTAAAAAGGCGACAACTGGGAGAGTTAGAGTTGCAGAGCCCGCTGAATCTAGTTCATATGTTCCGTCTAGGGAAGCATCGAAGGGAAACTCTGTGAAAGAGTAGCTTGATGCTCAATCATAGACACAACAGCTCTAGGGGAGATTCCAACTCCTAGATGAACCTTCCACCTCTGAGAGAACTTCTGAGGGTTAGGAAGGTGACAATCAGGATTCAGAGCCCTCAACTACACATGCTCTCGATGCACCAACCACTATAGTAGATGTGGATGATCTCCCGGATGATGGCCGAGGAGGTGATACCAGAGTTTCCGACCTTAAGAGGTCAAAAAAGATGGAAATTTGGTAAGATAGGTTCGTCAGTCTGACTGCATACAACAGTTTTCGAGAGTGGTGGCCGTCGAGATCGCTCACTCTAGAGCGTCAGTTTTTATGAAAGATCCGGATAGACACAACCCAGCGGTGTCGAGACAATTTCGGGAGCAGAAATGGCAGACATGGTTCACTCAAAGTGTGGTGGATGCCAAAGAACACTTGGTCCGGGAATTTTACGCCAATGTGGAGCATATAAAGAAGGGGACTAAGGTGACGAAAGTGAGGAATTTTTAAGTGTGGTTTGATCAGAGCACCCTAAGCGCATGTTTGGGGTTTGAGGATGTGGAGCCGGTGCAATATTTGGAGAAGTTCGCACTGGGTGATGCAGCTCGCCCATGGCTAGCTGAGATTCTGGTAGCTCCGGGACCACCACCACCATGGATCACCGCAGGGGTTCCTATTCAGCGAAACACCCTCAATTTTGAAGCAAAGGGATGGCAGAGATTTGTGTGTAGCATATTAAACTCATGCCAAAATAAAACAAATCTCCCAATTCCGCGGGCAGTGTTAGTTGCTTCCATCATGGCCGGGTACCTAATCAATGTGTGTGCCGTGATGTCAACCAGTATGTCACTAGTTGGAAGGCAAGTTGACAGCTCCTACCCGTTACCAACACAATCACGGAGTACCTTACGGATGTGGGGGTGGAGTCAAAAAGTTTTGACACGAAGGTTCGGGCAAAGAAGCCCTTAACTTGGTATCTCTGAAGGACCCAAGGAATCCGAAGAACAAGGGTCAGCCGACTACTACCTTAGGCCAGTCTGATGGTAGCTGCAGAGTAAACCAACATGCCTACCACTGCAGCAGGGCCTTCTTCCAGTACAGCTGCCATGCCTCCACCTCCATCATCAGGGCCTTACGCATCAGTTCCCTCTACTTTTACTTTGAGGCCGATGCCTATGTTTGCTCATCCTTTTTCTGCGCTACGAGTCTCCCAAACACTGGTGAGCCTCAACAATTGGATGCAGAGAGTTACTGCAAACCTGTCTAACTTATCCAGTGATGTTGCAGCACAGACATTTACCCCAGTACCCTAGATTCCTCCGACAGTGGAGGAAATTTTGAAGAAGATTTTGGAGAACTAGAAGACCATCATGGACACTTTGGTGGCACATGGGGAAGTAATTGAGGATCTTGGGAAGGAGGTAAAGAAGATGAGGAAATCCCAAGCATCCAAGAAATCAGTAGACAGATTGAGTAGAGAGGTCACCAAGATAGTAGCACTGGAGACCTTCCATTTGATATGTTGATGGAGACAGATCCAGCAGTACCATCAGCACCAGCTGGCCAGTCTGAGAAGCCAGACCTGGTTGTCGACATTGCTGAGGCAGTGCGACAGTCGTTCGTCAACCCAGCTACTCCTAGAGCCAAGGATGATGAGATCCAGATGGACGAGCCTGAGGGTGGTGACGCTGCTATGGACACAGAGATGTCCAAGGCCACATAGGGAGTCCTCTTTACTCTTTCCCTTCCTTATTCTTATTTTGTTAAGCATTAGGGACACTGCTTATTTTTATTCGGGGGAGGGGGTGGAGTTTATTTGATATTTGGATGATTTGACACTTGATTTGTAATAACTGATAACATTTTCCTTTTTCTTTTTATTATGTACATCTTCTCTCTCTCTCTCTCTCTCTCTCTCTCTCTCTCTCTCTCTCTCTATTGATGTATATATCTTCTCTTGCCCTCTTTCATATTATATATTCATTTATGCTTTCAGTAGCTTGATTTGTAGTTTCTTTATTTTGTTTTCTTAGTAGTCAATGTTTAATTTGATAATTTATTGTTAACTCTAACAGCTTCTTTTTAATCTAGTAGTTTCTTTTTACCTTTGGTTTTCTTAATGCCACGGTTCTTTCCACAGGTAATTTTTGTGTGAACCGGGTGACTCTTCTCAACGATGGATGGCGTGACAACCTTTTTAAGGGATTGAGTCCGTTTTTGGTGTTTAGGTAAGAATAGTAGTAATAATGAATAAAAAGACCTAATTGAGTCAGACTAGAAGAGTCAAACATGCTTCACTTGGTGCCAACACACTTAACTACGTGCTTATGATTGAAAACAAGTTCTTGGAAAGAAATAGCTCTAGTTAGTGACCTTCCGACTCTTGTGTTGACTTAAGCAATCATCGAGTGGTTTAGTCGAGCCATTAGTGATTTTCAATCTTGAATATGGTCGTTGTGAGCCCTCAACTCTATCCTCTTTAACAATCCAGCTGTGTGAGAGGTGAGATTTTTTGTTGCAAGTCCAAGTACCTGTGCGAATTGTCTAAAACTTGCCCCGAATGTGTTTCTGGGCGAAAGTTTAAGTTTTGCTTGGCTTTTGAAGTGATTGTAGGCTCTCCTTGACCCGCTTGAAATTTTTCGTGTCCTACCAATGTTGTTATCCCTACTCAACCCATTCGATCCTAAAACCTTTCTCATTTGATAACCATGTTACAATCTGTTACCTGTTTTGTAGTGACCCTCTCTTGGCACCTGAGCTTTCCTTAACACTCTTGAGAATCAATTAGCTAAAACATAAGTTTGGGGGAGAGATGAGGAGTTTGAAAAGGTATCAAGGCACAAAAAGAGAAAAGAAATAAAGAAAAGGAAAGGCAAAGGAAAAGAAAAGAAGAACAAAAAGTAAAATACAAAAAGAAAGTGAATATTGAAGAGTTGAAGGGACTCAAAAAAAAAAGTAACGATGTAAAGCATGGAGAAAACAAAGAAGGAGAAAATGAATATCATGACCAAGAAATAGTGATGTTAAGTCTCTTTAGTTCCCCTACGGAAAAAGAAAATACTCAAAGAGTCGGCAAAACATGAGCCAAAAAGAGAAAATAGAGTGCTTAAGGAAAGATGAACCTGTTCTATTCCAACATATCCAACCTTAGTCCAAAAGACTTCATTACATTCCGAAAAAGCCCAACGTGATTTCAAGCCGAGTGAACTTACATGAGGGGCAAGCATATGGTACTTAGTGACGTAGACATTCTTTTGAGAGAGATGAATGAACTTTTCACAAATCTTAAATTGAGTGATACATTCATAAGTGAGATATGCTAACGGAGAATAGAGGAGGAAGAGTTTGGGATCCTCAAGACCTACATAAAAGAGCGAACTTCCTTGATGAAAAAAGTCAACTCTTGAATTAGAACTATTTGTGCTTAAAAGTTCAAATCATTGCCTTGTTGATGAATCATAAGTGTTGTGGGTAATTGTTGGTCCCAATTGATGTGTGATTGATGCATCTTAGATTAGCTGGAATAGCTCTTAACTTGTGGAGGTGGGAATTACCTTATTTGCTCGAGTACAAGCAAAAGTTTAAGTTTGGCGGAGTTGATAAATGGGGAATTTGACTACTTGTTTAGTCCAGAGGCGTTTAATTGTGTTCTCGAGAGCTGATGAAATATGCTTAATTGCAGGAGTATTGGAAAATGAGCCACTAAGATGAAATCCAACTCAAGAAGGAGTGATATGAACTCAAAGACAAAAACAGGCACAGAAGCTCAAAGTGCATAGATTTCCATCTGCGCCCGCAGATTGTGAAGGCATTCATATCAGAGGACTGTGAGAAGTGCGGCCGCAGAAGCTAAGCAAGAGCAGAGGTTCAGAGAGTTTTCATTTCAAGATCAAAGTAAGTGCGAATTGCACAAGAGCCTTGTGCGGCCGCACTTAGAAATGTGCGGACCGCGGAAAAAGAGATGCGGCCGCAAGATCCAAGTCCTATTAAGTTGAAGCAAAGTGCGGAGCGCATATGGAATTGTGCGGCCGCAGAACCTCCGAAAGGGTATTTTTGTCCGAAAATTTAGCCATTGTATAAATAGAAGAAGTCCACATTTTTAGGTCAAGTTTTGAATATTTAAAAGTGCTGTAGCCATTTCTCTTTGCTTCTTTAGGCATCTCTAGCTTATTTTGGTGATTTAACATTGGATGTCTCTAGTTTAATCCTTCAATATGAGATTTATTATATTTTCTTCTTTGTTTTCTTCTATACCCACTATGAGTAGCTAGATTTTTACTAGGGTTGTGACCCAACCCTAGTGTGTAAACCTTATGAGTGATTAATTTTATGCTTGTTTATGAATGGGTGTTTGTTATTTAGCTAGGTTCATGCTTCAATTGTGGAATTAATGGTTGCAAACATTGATTTATGCCTATTTGACTTGGTCTCTTCTTGAGAAAGAGAGACCTAGTATAGGTTAACTTAGTTAACAAGGAATTTGGTCAATTGAGAGATTGATTAACCAAATTAAAGGGTTAGAGATAGTAACAACCCGACTTGAGCTCTTATCAACCGTTTTGGTAGATACCCATTTATACTTGAGAAAGCTAAATTGGGCAAACCACTCTCTGACCGAGAGGTATTGAGTGGGAAACGTAGCGTTGTGAGCTATAATACACCCCAATCAATAAAACAGCTTAAAAGTCTTTATCCCATTTGGCATATACATAGGTCATTGTCACAGCCCTAGGCCTTTTTATATCTTTAAAAAAATATTCAAAAACAATCATCTCTAGTTTTATACTTTTAGATTTTCAATCTTTAGTTAAGTTTAGAAGTAGAAACAATACCCTGTTTGTGGAAGTGCAATCTAGATACTTCACGTATTCACTCCAAATATATACTACTAACTCCTATCTCAGTTCCTTGTGGATTTGATCCCGACTCCTTGTTGGGTTTTATTATTGCAAACGACCGTGTCATACCTCGTTAGAGGCGTGCATTTGGACGTGATCACCCAGCTGGAGGGCTTGTCACCACGACTTCCTGAGATGACTCAGGGGCGGAATTTTGTCCCTTTTATTCTCACCCCCCGGCCATGGAAGAATGCTTTCTTTTTGGTTGCTTGTTCTCCGACCGGGGACTCAGTGGCACAACACTTGTACCCAAAGCAAGCCTTGAGACACCTATTCGAGTAAGCATCTCTTGAAGCAGCCTCGCCGCATCAGCAGGATCAGCCAAAACATTCTCCTCGGGGACGACAATCGAGCGTGCGGGTAGACCTGATTTTAGAAAAAGGGGAGAAAAGAAAGAATCGATCAATTTCCTCACATAAAAAGCAGAAATGAGATGAGTCTAATTTACCATGATTTTTGTCCTTCCACCTGTATTTGAGGGCCAGTTCTTTCCATGTGCGGGTTTCTGTCATAGTGACGTCCGAGATTTTCTGGACCCACTGGTCCAAGCCTTCAACCCTAGGTGTAACCCATCAAGTTGTTGAAACAGGCAAAGGACGGATGATCAATACAGATATGAAAAAAAATTCTAATGACAGAAATATTAAACAAGGAAATTACGAGTGCGGTTCAATGATTTCGGAAAGGATTAAGCCGTTGCCGAAATGATATCATCGGTGGAAACTGCAATGAACCATTCCATCCACCCACGGTCGTTGTATCATCCTTGCTTGATAATAGAGCATGGTGGCCGTGTTTGCTAAAGTTTATCATTGCCCCGCGGAAGACTCTAGGGGAATAAAGATTCATCACATGAGCTAAAGATAGCTCCTATACCGTCTCTTGGCACAAGCGCCGAAGACAAGCAATCGTCCTCCACACAGAAGGACTTACTTGTGCCAAACACACTTGGTAGCGGTGGTAGAACTCCGCAATAATGGAGTCAAGCTCTCCACTCAAAGAAAATGCTCCCAAAGTAAAGGGGTACTTGTAAAAGTATGTAAAATCCTCCTTGGGTAGGTTTACTCGCTGTTAGATTTGGAGCAACAATGTCCAAATCATGACAACAGCAGTCTTCCTTCACAACAAGAATACTGGAAGGATGGATGGAAGGAGGGTATTTGCCAACGGCCCACGTGCGAGGGTTAGCCGGAGGGAATTTCTCTTCGAAATCTTTTGTTGTAACAAGACTTTTAGGGATGATGGAACCCACTGTTGGTGGAGCAGCATCCTCGGATTTGCTCTTGCTCTTTGAAGAGCTGGTGTTCTTTAAAGAAGAATCCATTATATGTTACGGATGAAGGAAAAACTTCTTTCGTTTGAAGGAAGTTAAAGAAAGGGTGAAGAACAATAAATAAGGTTTTGGGGAGTTTGGAGAGTTATGGAGTTTGAGTAAAGAAGATTGATGCGTATAAGTAAGGTGTAGGCGGCTAAATTCGTGACCATGATTACCTTGATAACCGACGAAAGCTATGTTGAATCGTAGAATGATGCGTGTTCGGGGCATTAAATGTGGAGAGACATGCGTCTAATCAACCGTTAGAAGCCTTTTAGAAGGAATCATAGTAGTATCCGCCAAAAAGAGTGTTTCTACCAACTTCCCAGCACAAAGTTATGCCACCGGAAATCAGGGGGACTATCTGTATACGGTAAAATATGTTACGCCAGTTGGCCGCTTAAAAGAATGGCACGTGGAACCTAAGGTGAGGGATAGTCAGAACCAAAGGAAATTATCTCGTTTGTTACCGGAAGGAATGACACTCATAAAGAGGCAATAAATACCCTCCACCCGGTAGCATTTAATGCAGAATATTCCACAGCATTAGTATACTGCCCGCTACAAAAGGATAGGCATCCATGCCTGCCGTTACACACTCTTCAATGGCACTCATAATTGGCATTGAATAGGGGCTTAATCCTAGGTCCTTATTCCCTAGATATAACTATAAAATAGTGAGCTGTACTACCATTGTAGAGAGATGACTTTTCTAGAAAACTTATGCTATAATCTATTCAAAGCTTTATACAATTTTACTTTCTTGTCTTTAGTCTCATCATTGTTGGGCCCGGAAGCTCTGCCCCCGAAATTACTGTTTTCTGTGATTTCATCTGCATTTCAAGGCTAGGTATTGCACATTTCGTTAATTCTTTCATTACTATAAGATTAAATTAATTCACTTGTCTAGAAATCACGTATAAATTTAACTGTACCGTTTTACGGGTAAACTAGATGCTAGGGGTAAGTTTAAATTTTACTTGGAGCATACTAGTAAAAGACAACAAGGGCTTCAGGCAGATGAGTACTTATTTCACGAGGGTTTATTCGACCTACTTGTACCACGTAATTTTTTGAAAAGCATTCATGACCATATTTAGGTTAGTACCAAACGCTTGCTGATTTGTACTAAGCTAGCTCATTAGTTTAGTTTTAACAGTTTAGTTAATTAAAGGTACACATTACGGGTTACTGTAGTGTCTTGAACAGTTACTTCCAATTATAGATTTCTTTTTGAGCTAATGAATAGTAAAATGGTGTACTTTCTCTCTCCATTTCTTCTGATGCGGTGTTGGCAAGGTTGTTATTTCTCCCTTACCTAAGCAACCTACATTAACTTTATTCGTTTAATTAGTTGAACAATAAAGAAAGTAATAAGATACACATCCATATTTCCAAGCAATCATAAATTCATAGGACAGGAAAATATCCATAAAATTAAACAAAAACAAAAGAAAGTTATGCAGAACTTTTGATCTTTTTTTATTTTTTATTTTTTATTTTTGAAAGCTCAAGTTTATTTTAATAGTGAAATTCTAGAAATCATTCTTTCCGGAGTCGTACTTTAGTAATTTTCTTCCATTTGTTCAATATTTGATTACCCTTACCAACTACAATAATAACATGGATATATGATGTCCTGGCCAACTACATTCACCTAAAAACTAGTTGTAGTGGTTAAATACTCCTCATCTCAAAGCTATTGGCGTTGATTGGATAAAATTGAAGACAAATATTCAAAATTATGTGATGTAAAACCGGCAAAGGCATGTCAAATTTTATTATCTTAGATGAAAATTAATATATTCGTCGAGTTAGTTTGAAACGGATTATTGTCACATATATGCTTGAGTAGCCCAACTTTTGGTTATATATATTAGATAAATAAAAGAAAATGACCTTAGCTTGGAGAAATGGACAGATCATTACAAACTGTAAGACGAAGAAAGCCATGTTGGTCTCATATTATTAGAAGTTTAGAAAGTTTTTCTAACGTCGAGGAAAGGCTTCAATTCATTCATTTAAAAGCTTGATGTATCTTTTCAACGAAAGCCTCTTTCGATAAGGGTTAAAAAATACATTGTTCCCTATTAAATTTGAAAAACAATAAACAATTAGAAAACACATTTGTAGTAATTTTGCTCGTCTATGAATTAAACGAATCACAAGGTTCATACATACTAGTTTAAAATCATAAGGTTAAAAAAATTTCTGTCTATTCATAAGTTTCATGTCAAATCGAACTACGACGTACGAACTAAGACGCATAAAATAAATCGTACATAGTAATAAAAACAAAGAAAATACTATCACAATACATTCTGTGATGCATGCATTGAACTTTAGAGTTCTGGGGGGGGGGGGGNNGGGGGAGGAGATGCTACAAAAGCTATTCTTTGCTTTGAAATTGTAGCATTTTTGAATTATGCTTTCGAATTTTCCTTCGAAAAAAATTCAAGTAAACATAACATTTCTTGAAAAGAATGAATCAAGAGATCTAATCTTCTTTTTGATCCATGATTAGATCAAACTAATAATATAACATCCCTAGATTATTAATTTCTTGATTCAACTAGGGGTAATTCCTGAAGATCCTATACATGTTATCTTGAATATGATCACTTCCCTTGATCAGCCACCACGAAAACACTTGCTGGAACTTGCACATCCGATTCAACCAAAACCTGATTATTTGATACATTTCTCAAAGCATGATTAACAAAAGAATTTCCACTAGGGAAAAATGTGTATTGAACATTTTTAATGAGGTTAGGAAATAAAAGAATTGGATTAAAATCCAAAGTCCAAGAAGTACCATTCCCTTGAACAACACCACTTCCAATTGTAGCCTTAAGATTCATCCCTCTAACATTATTTTTATCCACCACAACTTGATCAATTGTCTTAAATGGACCATTAGATTGATCCAATTGAACAATATCCACCCCTTTATTTGATCCAGAAAACATGTTATCCACAATGTTAACTCCATTCACAACACCATTTATAGACTTCAATTTAATAAAAGCATCTCCAAGAAAAAAGGTATTAGAAATATGGAGTTGAACAGGATCCTCAGCCACAATCCCAGTAAAATCCATATAGGAATCCACTATCCTTGTTTGGGTTAAACCTGGTAATTTTAAGTAAATCCCAGTGCCACCAAATCCAGTTGCCTTATTATAACAATGTACACCTGATAACAAATTTGCTTGACCTGATACCATTATACCAATTCCAGCTGAAAAAATCACCACATTTGTGACTGAATTGTCATTTCCCATTAAATTTATCGCGGTCCCTGAGAAATTTCTTTCTCCTTTATCACCACCAGCAGTGATATGTTGTCCAAGAAATGAATTCCTAATATAGGTTTCATGGCCACCTTTGGCTAGAATACCATTTGTTGTGAAATGTGTAATGTAACAATTGTCAATACTTGTTCTTAGTGAGTTTATTACTTGGATTCCTCCTCCTCTATAGTTAGAATCCAGCAATAGGTCTCTTAGGGTTATGAATTCAAAGAAATATTCGGGAGCATTGCCTGAAGCAGTCGATAAATCGATAAGATATCCATCTGTTGGGAAATTATCTGAAGCTTTTAATGTACCTCCATGAATCTGTTTCATAAAAATAAAATAAAAACAAGTTTAGCTATCCAAATATGTAAAATATAAAGTGAAAGGATTGCATTCTGGAAATTTACAAAAACTAATGAGTTAAAAGCATCAATTTTAATAAACATACAGCTAAATATCGTGCTACTAAAACTACTGGGGTCAAAACTAGAAATATACAAAAATATAAAGTTAAATAGGCAGCTGGAAGGTTCGTGAAAATTGGGCTTGAAGCGACACCTGTGGAGGAATTTATAGTACTTTAAATTTAGCGCAGCTAAACTTAAATCTCGATGGCTTTGAAAAGGAACACTTAAGGCTGAATTGTATTTAAAATATTTCCATTACATAAACAATTGAGAAAAGAGAAAGGAAAAGGGACACAGAAATTAAAGTTCTCCTCTTGTGCCGAAAACTCTTATCAATACCACTAAATTATAAGTCTTCTACTTTGACGGCCGAGATTAGAGGTTGGTTTGTTATAAAGCTAAAGCTACAAATAAGAAAACTCCTAAGCTAAATACTTAGCTATGAATAAAATACAATCGGACTTCTATTTAACAGTTATTCACTATAAAAATAAAGTATTTTCCAGAACAGAATCTATGTTATGTTATAATATATATCCTTTATAACAACACTTCACTATAGCATCCAAAAAATATCGGAACAAACACGACTGCTATAAAGAGGTTTGATTGTAGACAGGGGCGGATCTATAGCCCAGTGTATGGGACACGTGAACCCATGGTCTTTCTGCCAATTTAGGTATTTTATGTACATATTTTTTAGAATTGATAAAATATTACCTGCTGGCACTCATGCTCCAAAATGGTTCAATATGTACTAGTTTGAATGCTAAGTTATTTACCTAGAGGGGATCAATTCTTACTTAATACTTTTCTTTTTTATTTTTTATTAGTGGTGTACCCATATTGTAAAAATTCTAGATCCACTTCTGAATTTGTAGATGGAGAAACGCCCACAAATTACTGGCATTTATAGCTTGCCATACTAGTCATATGGGTTGAACTTTGAGCTTTATTTTTAGATTAAATAAAAGGTCAAGTCTAGAGCTAGTAAAACAAATACTCCTATGTAGTATATGCAGCTTAGTTTGAAGGACGACTGATCAGTCATTTCCCATCAATTCATATCTAGCTAACCTACTGCACTGGACAAATAGGTCAATTAATTTCACACGATCCACAAAGGATATTACGCCACATGGCACGTTTTGACAAATACGTACCATACTACTATTCTTTTTTCTATCATAGGTTCATAAATTTTACGGACATCCCATTAAAAGAAGATTTCTACTTATGTGTACTATCATTGTGGAAAAAAAAAAGTACACCGTCTTTTTTCTCTCGCAAATTTGTGGACCCCAATCTTACAATTCTGAGTTCATAAAATTTGGATCCACAAAAATATGAGACAAAAAAAATGACTCATACAACTAGTATCAGTTGTATGAGACACAAAATAAAATTTTCTCTTACTTTAAATTGTAAATTATGATTTCGCTTTAATTTTATAGGTATATAAAAAAAAATTACACCGACAATGTATAGAATTTGGAAGCATAATTACCATGAGATTGCCACGGCCAACAACGGAAAATTGCAAAGGTTGGCTGATCAAGTAATTCCCACCTTCAAGATTGATTTGAGCACCACCAAGATTTGCAATTCCTTGCATTAAGAAACCATCACTTGGCCCTTCTAATGCATCTGAAATTGCTTGTAGAATTGCTTGTGTGCTATCTATTTTCCCAGTTGGGTCTGCACCATATGTTGTAACGTGATATACTCTTGGACTTGGTGTCACCTATAATACATACACAAATTTTCTTTTCATCAGCATTGCACTGATCATATAAACAAACAAAAAAAATAGATCAAACAAAAATAAAAGGACTTACAGTTACTGCATATGGTGTTGGAGATGGAGAAACAGAATTAGGAGAAGAAACCGAATCGCGACGAACAAATGAAGCTTTAAAAGCTTGCATTTTCCTCATTTGATGATCATGTTGTTTTCTTACAGCTTCTCGAAGATGATCAGATTTCTCCCCAAGAACATGGGATATTAAGGAAAGGCAAACCAAAACCTTAATCAAGGACAAAATGGAGGTAGCCATTGTTCTTTCTCCCATGTTTTTCTCTTCCCTTGAAAGTGAACCTAGTATGTGAATGAATCCAAGAAAAAACATTCTAGCTAGCCATTTATATTGAGAGAGCTAGAGAGAGAGAGAAAAAAAAGGAGTTTATTTTATTTGGGGTGAGGAAGATGGGGCATGGAAAGAGAAAGGTTTTAGCAAATAAAATGAAGTAAATAGCTAGATTTCAAATAAAATGGGAACATGAAAATATGAAAATAAAGAGACAAAGAGTGTGAGAATAGCCAAGAAAAGGCTCTCTTTTGATGTTACTATTCTTTTATTTGTTGCAGGTGTTTGCATATATAGGTGGTGTAAAAAGGATTGCCTTGTTGAATATTTCTTCTTCTTCTTTTGGCATGAGAGAAAAGAAAAAGTAATTAGTCACCAACTTCTCACTTTAAGTATCCTTACAAAGGTTGGCAATTAGGTGAAAAGAAAAAGGAATTGGAAATTTTACTCAGGAGGCAAAGAAAATTTGTACCTTAAGCAAATAATTAAATAAGCAAATCACTTTTTGGTTTTGAATTTTTGACGAATATTGAAGTAAAGCTCTTTTCGGAGTATTATTGGTTAGTTGTTGATTGGAGATGTTGAAATCTTAAATTGCAAGACCATTATTATAACGTAGGAATTTTTATGGATTATGTAAAAAGTATTTATACAATCAGATCAATTAAAAGATAATTGTAGGTAACTCTATTTTATAACATTATTGATTGATAGCTAAAAATAAACGCTAATTAACATATTGTAACATATTCAATTATATTTTCATTATATTGTCAATGTATATAACTTAAATCCATTACTTATTGGGATTTTTAAAAATAGTCGGTCATATTCATTGTTTACTTTTTCTAGCCATATAGCTAGATTATACATTTATTATACACAATTATACATATATAATACATAAATTATATATATATATATATATATATATATATATATATATCATACCTCCACCGACTAAATTTAATTTTAGTGAACGGGTTGACGGCTATTTGGGTAAATTCTTCCTACTTTTACTTACTTATTTACACAAAATAACTTCTTGTTGAAGTTTTCTGATGGTCCACTGCGTTTGGTTGCTTTCAGACTACTTTCTAACTGACTAGTATTAATTTAAAGCAACATAAGCGGCCTGCATAAGATTATGAGTCACAAGAAAACCAAACTCCGCCCCAAATTGAAAAAGGTAAAGGGAAATTAAAAAAAAAAAAAAAGAACAAAAAACTTATTTAGTGAATTTACTTTTTACGTGACGATTGAAGCCAGCATTAACCTAGCGGTTAACAAGATAAAGTGCAAATGTTTTACCTTAAAGTCCTATAAAGAGTAGGTTTCTCTGTCCAAACTATACATCTGTAATTTTCGTGCTATGGTGTCAATTTATATCAGCTGGTAATACGTATTTATTGTAAATATATTCCTACACTTAAATAGAATTAATTTTACGTAGGAAAAATCAATAAATTTTAGATACCTTCAGTAAAGTCCCTGCGAGAGAGACAGAGAGGAAAACTTATCTGTAAAATAAAAAGAGAATTACTTTTTCCTTTTCCTTTTTTCAAAACTCGTTTTATTTTTGTGTGGATAGGAGAAGTTACTAAGATAATAGGAGATAAACTGAATTAGCAATCTCACAAAAAAAAAAAAAAATCTTAAATGGCAAACGTTGATTAAATGTTCTAGAGCAATTTAAATTTCAGGGAAAATTTTGTTTCAATTATCTGTTATGTATGGTAATAGTAATAAATTAGGAAGCGCCGTTTGTAAAAGAAAAAGAAAAAAAGAGGTTAACTGCGTATAATAACCAGGAAGTACGAAAATAGGAGGAAACTCTACAGTCCCTTAATTTTCTTTTTACTATAAATCTGGCTACTTTGTTTTCATCAATATGTGGAGAATAATCTTAGGGTTTGTAACTAGATTGTTTGATATTTTTGACTTGATCTAAAGTAAATAGATACAGTAGGTAACTTTTGGATTTATTTGTCCCTTTATTGATCTTTTCAACACAGCTTCACGAATAAACCGTACTATCATCTGTGAGGACAAAATTATCATTTAAACATCCACACCACACGTGTCTCTTTTTGATTGGGTTGTTCCTTTTTATCAGCAAAATTTTTTAACAGTAAACACTTTAATATGATGGAACGTTTTCATTTTTTGAAGTACTGACATTCAACTCTGTAACAATCGATATTCCGTGGAATCAATTTTATTTTAACTATCTAAATAATATTTCTAATTATCTAATTTTGGAGTACTAATGTTTTCTAAATTAATTTATGAGGTGATTTGCCTTCTTCGCTATATTTCAATCAATGATAATGATGCATGTTTCGAAACCTTTTGATTCCTCCCTGGCTAATGGCTATCTTTTATAGAGCCAAAATAAAAGTAAGTACGATATCAGGATATTAATCATTTTCTTTGTCTTAGTCAAAATTAATTGGTAATCGTTATTGATGTCAGGAATAAATTTTGATGACTACAGAGTTGGTTTTATACAGATTTTGATAAGAAAAAAGTCATAGTTCATAAGACTAGAACTATATAGTATATTGTGTGATCAAGGATATTTAATAACTTTTAGGAATAATCTCCCTTTCATGTTAGCCTATGACACACATAAATCTGCATGCTCGTACAGTCGTACGCCCTTAATTATTTAAATATATCTCCAATTGACAAAAAAAAAGATTACTTAAATTAAGTGGTAATTAAGCACCTTCTACATGTAATTATGAAATTGTAGGTTCGAACTCCTCAGGGAGCAAAGTAGAGAACTATATCCCAGAGTTTGAGGAGAGAATACTTATCACTTGAGTTACTTTAGACTTTATTAATTTATTTTCCTAAAACTTTGTCACTGTAAATATATACAATCTTTCATGTGATGGTAACCAAAATATTCAAACAATACAGATTTATCTGATATCCGAGACGGAATTCATTGCACTCAATAATGTTATATTCTTTTTTCCCCCTTCTATTCTTGCCTTATTTTATATTTAGTCATTACAGAATCGAATATTATGATTTTTCATGTACTTTTAGTAGAAATACTACGACTTAGAACTTATTTTGTAATTTTTAAAGATGCAATTTAGCATTTCTTAAAAATAATAAATAATTTAATCCCCGTGCTCGAATGTTTATTATTTTCTAGCCAAATGGAGTAATTATTAAACAATTTTTTATTTGATTGCAATCTTCGCTGGAACGTGGATTCTTTTCTATCAATGAGTGGGAAGTGAGAACTTTCATATGGAGTGCGTCTAATTTCATTTAGCATATATAGGATTACAAATCATATTCAATGCCAAACCTCTGGCGCAGAATACACTTTTTTTTTAATTAGATTTTCTTGTGAGAACAAAATCTCGTGCAAATTTGAAGGGAAGACAATTTTGAAAGTGAATCATGTGATAAACTATAATACTATATTTAAGCAGATTATAAAAAAAACAGATTTCTTGTTTACATTTGACAAGAAAAAATTATTTAAGTGGTAAGCATTCTCTACCTCTAACGATGAAATTGTAGGTTCGATGTCCCAAGGGAGCAAAGTGGAGAACTAAATCCCATAGTTGGAGGTGGGAATACTTACCATTTGAGTAATTTTAGACTTTGTTACTTTATTTTATTAAAACTTTGTTACTGTAATTATATAGAACCTTTCATGTGATTTTAACCAAAATATTCAAAGAATAGAGATTTGTCTGATATCCAAATCGGAAATAATTGCATTGAATGGGAACTGTATCTCAGGGGTTAGTCCTCATGCACATAATTAATTTATGAATTAGGAAATTGGTCGCCTTAAGTAACTTTCAATCTACCAAATCGTTGACATCACAAAACTATACATTAATTTTGTTCTTAAAACAAAATAATAATAATGGACCATCTATCGATTTGAACATGCCATCCTTGAGCAAATTAAACATCATGTTAATATATCTTTTTTTATCACTATCCAATTTTATCGGTTATATCCCTCCGTTACCCAATCATATCCTCTTCTTTCGTTTTTTTTTCTTTCTTTTTTCCCGATTTGCAAATTTCACATCGCGAAACAAAAAAAAAAAAAGTTGTCCCTTATTTTCGATGAATGCTTTATAATATTAGTTACATGAATAATAAAGTGATCCATAACTTGCCACGTAATACTTTCTTACTTTCAATTGATTATCCTCACTTTCCGAACAACGGTTTATTTAGCTATCAAATTTTGAAATATTTTAAGGAGCAAAATTTTCATTTTTATAGTGCTTGTTCGAATTTTAAATCTTTTTCATTAAAAAAAGTATAAGATTATTTATTCGAATTCCTATTATTCCAAAATTTTCTTACTCAATTTAACTAACCACTATCTAGCTGTAACGAGGTAGCCCTTATTGGTGTAATGTGACATGTTCATTCAACCACAAAACTACTAACTTTTGAGATATTTCTTTTACATTAAGAAAATGGCATGGGTCAAGTTACTTGTCCCTTAGATAAGGAATACTACAAAAGGATAATCGTTATACATCCCATTCATGTTGTCAAAATTAGTTTGATAGTTTGTTACTAGGTTGCCTAAGTACTCAAAAGTAAGTTAACTCCATTTTTATCTAATCATTGTACTATATTTTATTTTATTCAAAATCTTGAGTTTGTTCTATTATAAATGTTAATTCGTGTAATTAATAATTTTCTATATAAGCGTTTGAAGTCGATTCACTGTTTCTCTCATAATATTGTTCAAGTCTTAGTTGACTTGTGCTCGTTTGTTGTTGAGCTACCTATCTTGAGATTTTGTTGAGCTAGTTACTATTCGAAGAAAAATAAGATAAAATGGGAGAAAATGATCTATGTAGGATATACCAATGATTTTTTCTTTAGATACCAATTAGTTGAGATAAAATTTTAATCATATTAGTACGTTTACATTAGGTTCAATTTTTGCTAGGAGTTGTTTAGTCTTAACTTCTAGAGATGTATGTATATGCCAATTGAAAATATAGAGAATTTTCAATGCCGGAAAAAATTATTTTGTTTGTAATATTAGTACGTAAGATGGACAAATTAGGATTCATATAGCTGACTGTAACTTACTTGGGATCTAGACACAGTTTTTGTTATAGTAACTTTCTAGAGAGTTTTCTCCCACAATAAACTTTTAGGTCATTTGATTTTTTGATATTAGTACTCCCTCCGGTCCAAAATAAGTGATTTTTTGGATGTTTTCACACAAATTAAGAAATTCACCTTTTAGTATTAATTAGCAATGAAATTGACGATATTAACCTTTACTATCTCACATAAACACTCCTAACACATATTCCAACACCATTTACTTCAAGGACAATGTAGGAAAAAAATAATTAATTCATTCTTGAAATCTGGAAAAATCACTTATTTTGGACCACAAGAAAAAGGCCAAAAAATTACTTATTTTGGACCGGAGGAAGTAGTAAATATATTTTCTTCATGCAATTTAGAAACCAACAACTTCAAAACATGATTCTCGAGGAAAAGAAATTAGAGAGGAAGGGCATTTCTAATTTAGTGTTCCTTCCGTCCATAATAACTGATCTTTTGGTATTTTTATTTTGGTATAAAATTAGTGTTCTTTACATAATCAAGAAGGAATTAATTTTATTTTTTCAAAATTTGCCTTTATTTGTGTCAAGGTAACAATTAATTAAAGGTAATGAATACTTTTTTTTCTCTCTAGGAGTTCGTATTTTTCTAGGGATTTATTAAAGGTTAAAAAGTCATTTATTATGTACCGGAGGAACTATTTAACACACATTAAGTTCTACAGCATCTTTTTTCTTTTGTTGTACAGCATTTAATAAGTTCAACGAACTATATTTATTGAACGATGTCATCAAACCAAGAACTAAGAAGGAACAGGAAGGCGTACGCTTGTGATTTAATTTAGACGAAACCTATTGGGCAGTCCCTACTGCTTCTTCATGTTAAAGTAAACAGACAATAAAGAAAAGGAGAGTTGCTTTTATGGGTTTGCTTGTTATTGCAAGGCAATTCATCTAAGCCACTCAAGCAATCTGTATGTTATGTATATTTGATATTTTGTGATTTCTGTACAATTTTTGGGAATTTCGTATGTCCACAACTAATTTGCATGGTCTTGGTTGCCTTTTTGTTTTCACGTTGGCATTCTTTGATATATAATAGAAGTGTATGCTTTTTGTCAAGGTAAAATGGTATCCCCTCCGATCCACTTTAATTGATTATTTGGCATTTTTTATGGTCCATCATATTTAAGTTTTTTAGATATCAAGAAGGAACTAAATTTTTTTTCAAAGTTGCCTTTAGAGTAAATAATTTCGGGGTATCTGTTATATTTGAAGCAAATTAAAGAGATAGTAAAGGCTAATATGATCATCAATTTTATTGTTAATTAATGTTAAAAGAAAATATCTTTAATATGATTTAAAACAACCAAAAAATCAATTAAAGTGAATCGAAGGAGTATACAAGTTTTCCGTGATATTTATGGGTAGGAAATGAGATTTCAAAAGATAAAAGTTAAAAGAAAAATTCACATATACTTCAGCTTGACATGAACACGTTGACTTTTTATAACCTCGAGGCTCACAAGTTGAGGAAAATAAAATGGTGTTGTATTTCTTATGCCATTGAATCTGCAATGTCTAGAGCCTAGGAATTCCAAGACCTCGTGAATTGTCTAATGTCCTACATATTTGAGACATCGCAGCCCCCAACCCCCCACCCTTACCCCACCCCACCCCACCCTGTCAAAATGACAATCAATCTTTTCTAGAGCAGGTCATGTTGTTTCTCTTTGAATTTCAGTAAAAGTAGTTTGGGGTTAATCTTTAATACAAGTAGAAAACCAATGTTTGACTACGTTAAGAAAGAAAAAAGTTTATCATGTATAATAGAGGAACGTGGAGTAATTTAAGTTCTAATTCTACATTACTGTTGTTTTCCTTAATACTTATATAAATATTTTAAATTATATACATTCACATTTCACAATACACATTATTTTTACTTTATCGGTGTATTTTTACATACTGTAATAGGTAACAACCCATCTTTTGCATGTTACTAATTCATGATTATTATAGAAAGCTACTTGTAATTAATTTCTAAGTGACATGATAGAGTAAAAATATTACATTACTAGTACACAAAAGTTAAACTCAATAAAATATACCACCACCCACTACTTTGGGAACTTTGTGTTTTGGCCTCTAAAGAAAAATAAAGACCATTTCAGTCCCAAGCTTTGATTAAGTGTACACAGTCTACTGTTCTTACGATTCAATTCGATGTGTTTTAGATTTCAATGAGGTATTAAATTTGGTCCATTACTATACTCGTTATGTACTGAAAAGTTGTTCAAGATAAAGCTATTTCCGTAGCTAGTAGTTTCTTGATGGACCTAAATCAAATAGAACAAAGGAAATGGAAAAGAAACTGACCTGATTAAGTCCTTTTTTTAACTTGAACCTTGTTTAGCAGAAGCCACTGGTGAGAAATTAATTAGAGCAAATTAATAGAAAAGAATGTTTATTTCTTGTGCTTTGCTATATGACTTGCTTCTCACATGAGGGGAAAGCCCTTTAAATAGACTAGTGTTATTATTGTATATGTTCTTACCAAACATAGTTTGGAAGTGCATATTATTGTAATAGGCAACTATGAGTTCTGAAAAAATAGTATATGCTTGAAAATTGGTAAGAAATTGATTTTGTTGCTCAATTTCATGAGATGAATTGAACCTAATCTAAGGAGGCATTATCAGGGCACTAGAAATGATCAGTAATAAATTTGAAATTTGATAACTACTTTCCAAAATGGGGGTAACCAAATATTATGAGTGCAATTCTCAGTTGTTTATAAATTCAAGTGGATTTTGAAAAGAAAAAAAAAATTCTATATATCTAAACCAAAAGAGGTTCTTTTTATTTTAGGTTTAATTTTTCGGTTTTCCATTGCCTTTTTTTTTTTCTATCATCTATGTGTATTCAACTAAGGATCGAGAGGGTCAAATTTTTCTCTATCAGAAAGACACATAACGGCTCTTTTTCAACCGCGAGTTTACCACACGCTCCAATCAACGGACCCGTAGGACAACGCCGTTTCGGCGCGTCTGGAAGGTCAAAATGTTCTAAACCCAATAGCGAACCAGGCTACCGAGCTTACAGATGAAAATTTATCATATGCTACGAAAGTCATTACTTCCTCGAACGTGTCAATTCCCCCAAATCGCCATGGTAGAGAATCAGTCGTCGCCACCCACATCACTCACAATGGGATGCCGGCGGTGCTTTTTGAGGCATCGGATTACTACGGCATTATGGATGAAAAGTGCAAACCATTGTAGGGAAATTTCTCAAGTCACGACACCAAATTGAGAGCATTATGTCAAAATTCAAAGAGCTGATTTCAATTAAGGGATCAACAAAGATTGGGGTTTATGACAACTATAACGTATTTCTGGACTTTACCAATGAAGAGGACTTCAATACCATTTGGTTTAGAAGGGTCATAGAAATTGAAGGCCAACAGATGTGGTTGCAAAAATAATCCTCTGATTTCAAACCTGAAGAAGACCTGCCTGTTGCTCCGGTATGGGTTCTTCATCCTGGACTTCCTTTCCATATGCATACTTGGCATTTGTCACGACCCTAATTTCTCTCCATAGGATGTCGTGATGGCACCTAGTCTCTGCAACTAGGTAAGCCTAACAGATAATAATAACTTGACGGGAATAATTAACAGAATACTAAAACAAGGCTGAATAGCTGATATAAACTTCCGAAAACAGAATCAAGAACAATACACTCCCCAAGACCGGTTGAACTGAGTCATAAGCTCTACAGAGCAAAACTAGAATAGCTACTACATAATTGTCTGAAAGAAAATACAATTGTAAATAAGAATAAGGGAAGGTGACTCCCAGGCCTGTGACCGCCGAGCAGACATACCTTGAAGTCTCCTTAAGATAACTAACAGATGATTACTAACAACCGGCACGAGCAAACGTTCCTAGATCTGTATAAAAATATGTAGAAGTGTAGTATCAGTACACCACAACGGTACCCAGTAAGTATCAATCCTAACCTCGGTAGAGTTGTAACGAGGCCACGTCAAAACACCTACTATGATATAAATAAACAGTATGAAAACGTAACAACAATAAATAAAGGAAAGCGGAGAAATAACTGATGCGAAACAGTTAACAACATGAACTAATACTAGATATGTAAGCACGGAAATAACATAAGAAATCAGTTAAGGACAACCGCGATGATCATATACGGACAATAACTGACAAAAACAAGGAAGAACGAAACAACAAGAATCACAATGAGGTACCACCTCGTGTATAATAAGAATCACCACCGAGGTACTGCCTCGTGTATATATAGAGACCGATGTACCGCCTCGTATTCACAATTCATAATCTTAATCACAATCCCTCCTTATACCGCCGCGTGAGCCTTACATTAGAAATAGATTTTGAAAATAGTTTTTTCGAAATGGTTACACGCACTTTAGCCCAATTTATGACGCCGCGTGGCTTCACGTAGTTCTCCTACAAGCAACACGCACATAATTCCCACCCTATAGCGCCGCATGCACATTAACCCCAAGCTTATACGCCGCATGCGCGTCAATATCACATTACAATAAAAACTCGCACCACAAGTGCCCATATATCACAACTTGCCGACAATCAACAGTATCAATGTTTTTACAACAATAGCACACGGCTCCACCACAACGTGTAAAATAATATCAACAATAATAATGAATGTAAAATTCTCAGCGAGAAAGATATCTCAATAATTATCAACTTCGCCTCAAAGTGATACGGCTTCCACAACATCAACACCAATAACTCAACAATGAGAAAGATAACGGGTAACTACGAACTAAATACAAATAACTAACAATGAAAGAAATAACATGACTGCAAATGAAATAATAGCAATGGAAGAGATAACTTGTAACAGTGACTTCAAATAATTATAATTAACACTGAAAAAGATGACACGTATCAAATAAATGGGCAACAAGTTCAACTAAAGCATGTGAGCAATTTATCAAGTAGGATATAGAACAAGTGTTAAACAAGTCAATTAAGGCATGTAAGGATAGACTAACACAAATAACAATAGATTCACTATGGAAATTTAGAATATGATATGGCATTTCAATTAAAGCATGGAAATAGTCTAAGTAACCTAAACCGGTCAAATACCACGTACAACCCGTGTACCCACTCGTCACCTTGCGTACACGGCTTTCACATAGCACAAATGAATCAATCAATACCAATCCAAAGGGGTAGTTCCCCACACAAAGTTAGGCATGATACTTACCTCAACTAGGCTAATTCAACCCTCGAAAATAGCTTTACCCCTAAAATTCACCTCCACGCAGCTCAAATCTAACTAAAATTGACTTAATATTATCAAACAATGCTAGGGAAATCAATTACAATAGAAAAAGCTATGATCTTTATACTTTTCTCAAAAAGTCAACAAAAGATCAACCCCCGAGGCCCGTCCGATCAAAACTTGGGTCCAATGGTAGATTCCGACTACCCATGACCCCACGAGTTCATATATGTGATTAGTTTCAAAATCCGAGTCCAAATCAACTCTCAAAACTCAATTTCTTATTTTTTAAAAACTTGACAAAGTTTCACAAATTTTCACTTTGATTCACATGATTTTGATGTTAAAATCTAAGATATATTGATGGAATATGATTAGAAATAGATTAGTATCACTTACCCATAGTTTATTGGTGAAAATCCCCTCTCCAAATCGCCTCCTACCGAATCTAGGGTTCTAAAATTAGAGAATGAGAGATGAAATCCCAACTTCCAGCCCTTATGTTTAGCTGCAGTTATCGCAATTGCGACATGGGTTCAGCTGTACGTGTCCTCACCATCTGTCATATATCCAATTGACAGGCCTAGGAAGCTCTTCGCAAATGGGAAGATGGGTTCGCAATTCCGAACCCTGCTTCCCTCGCAAAAGCGACAAAAACCACCACAAATGCGAACCTAGCCCAGCCCAACACTTCTTCGCAAATGCGACCCTGGTGTTCATAATTGCGACACTAGAGGCACCAGGCACCAGATTCTGCATTTTTCAGTTCAAAACTTTCTGAAACATGTCTGAAACTCATCCGAGCCCGAGGCTCCAAACCAAACCTCCACACAAGTCTAACAATATCATACGAACTTACTCGCACAACCAAAACACAAATATAACATCTAGAATTACAACTAAACGTACGAATAACTCCAAATGATATCAAATTTTGCAGATAAGTTCTAAATACCATAACGGACCTATTCCAAGTCCCAAAGTCAAATTCCGAGTTCGATAGCTAAAAGTCAACCTACGGTCAAACTTTTCAACTTCAAATTGCCAAATTTTGGCAAATCAACATAAATCAATACGTCCAATTCCGAAATCACGATACGAAGCTATCATAGCCATCAAAACACAGTTCTCGGGTCGTTTACAAAAGTCAAAGTTTGGTGAATATTTTCTAATTTAAACCTCTAAGTCAAGAATCAATGGTCTGAACCAACCTGAAAGCTTCCCGGAACGAAACTAACCAACCCCGCGAGTCATAAAATCATAAACCCATATGTGTGAAGCACAAAAAGGGGTAACGGGGTTCAATTACACAAAATGACCGGTCGGGTCATGATATTCTCCCCCTCTTAAAACAAATGTTCGTCCTCGAACGTGCATAAGGACATACTTGAAGTGGTGAATATATTAGGATAACGACTCCGCATGTCGTGCTCGGTCTCCCAGGTTGCCTCTTCGACGGGATGACCCCTCCACTGAACCTTTATTAAAGCATGTTCTTTGATCTAAACTTCCGGACCTGTCTATCCAAGATAGCCACAGGCTCCTCAATATAAGTCAAATCCTCGTCCAGTTGGACTATGCTGAAGTCTAAATTATGAGACGGATCACCATAATACTTTCAGAGCATAGATACATGGAACACTGGATGAACCGTAGATAGGTCGTAATGCAAGCTTGTAAGCCACCTCACCAATCCTCTCAAGGATCTCAAAAGGTCCGATATACCTAGGGCTCAACTTGCCCTTCTTCCCGAACCTTCTCACACCCTTCATGGGTGAAACCCGGAGCAAGACTCACTCTGTAGCCATGAAAGCAACATCGCGACCCTTCTGATCCGCGTAACTCTTCTGTCTAGATTTGGCAATACGAAGCCGATCCTGGATCAACTTGACCTTGTCCAAGGCATATCGAACCAAATCTGTGCCTAATAACTTAGCCTCTCCCGGCTCAAACCACCTAACTGGAGAACGATATTGTGTCCTATATAGGGCCTCACAAGGAACCATCTGAATACTCAATTGGTAGTGTTTTAGGAAAACTCCGCAAGCGACAAAAACTGATCCCAAAAGCCCCCAAAATCCATGACGCATGCACGCCGCATGTCCTCCAATATTTGAATAGTGCACTCGGACTGTCCGTCCGTCTAGGGGTGAAATGTTGTACTCAACTCAACACGTGTGCCTATCTCACGCTGTACAGCTCTCCAGAAATGCAATGTGAACTGCGTACCCCAGTCAGAGATGATGGATACTGGTTAACACGACCCAAATTCTCCCTCCATAAGATGTTATGACGGAACCTAGTCTCTATGACTAGGTAAGCCTAACATTTTGCGGAATAACGAAAATGAAAGCAAAACTTTAACAACAAACTGCAGCATATAGTTAAATAACTGATAAAAATGCTTCTCGACATGTACAATAACCAACACTCGGGTACACATAGTATCCCCAAAACTCGAAACATCATAAGTCACAAGCTATAGAAGAAACTAAGTATCTCTACACACCAGAGATTGGAATTTAACAAAGAGGAAACCACGGAAAATAATAGTACAATACACAAGGATAAAACGGTAGGGGATCTCCCGACATACAGTCTCGTACTCCCAAAAGTAAATATGCGTGGGGGATCTCCCGAGATACCGTCTCGTAGTCCCAAAGTAAATATGCAGGGGGATCTCCCGAGATACCATCCCATAGTCCCAAAGTAAATATGTAGGAGGGGGATCTCCCGAGATACCGTCTCGTAGCCCCAAAGTAAATACACAGCTCAAAAATAATGGAAATAACAGTTACAACAAGAAATCCTACAGTTTAGACTAAGCACACGTCAAGGAAAAAGCAGGAAAACCACTAAGCATGCTGCATAGAGTTTAGATAAGCATTTATGACACGTAGACATGCGATATTAGGCTAAACAGGATAACTACACATGCTGGTATAACTCAATTAAGATGAAACAAGTTATTACTTAGTAAAAATCGAATTTTAAAACAAATAGCCCATGTACGCACTCGTCACCTCACATACACAATGGTCATATATCACAACAGTACCAAATCCTAAGGGTATATCCCCCCCCCCACAAGGTTAGGCAAGTCACTTACCTCGAACCAAGCTCAATCAATTAGTAACTATGCCTTTTCCACGATTTTCTGACTCCGAATGGTCCAAATCTAGCCAAAAGCAATTATATACCATAAATATAACTATAAGAAACTAATCTAATTTATGAAATCAAGGCTTAAGCAAGAAGTTAGAAAATCGCCCCAAAATGTCGACCCAGACCCACGTCTCGAAATCGGGTAAAAGTCTCAAAATATGAACACCCATTCACTCACGAGTTCACTCGTACCAAAATTATCCAAATCTGATATCAAAATCCAAATCAAAATTCAAAAACTTAGTTGAAGAACTTTCCAACTTTTCCCCCAAATTTCTCAACCAAATTCCTTAATTAAATGATGAAATCGACTATACATTAGTGGAATATAACCATAGAGTTAAGAATCGTTACCCAAAAGATTCCTCTAAAAAATACCCCAAATTATCGCCCAAATCCGAGCTCTCAAAGTCCCAAAGTGTAAAATGAGATCAAACCCTCGAAATCCCTCTTTTCTGCCCAGCGATATCGCACCTGCGGTCCAATTTTCGCTTCTGCGGTACCGCTTTTGCGGCGAAGACTCCGCACCTGTGGAGTTAACTTAAATTTCGAGATTCCACTTCCGTGGACCAGGGCTCGCACCTACGGGCCCGCTTCTGTGGAGAAACACCCAGTTCTGCGACCCTGCACCAGGCCAGCCTTATCCGCTCCTGCGATCACCTCTCCGCATCTGCGGATGCGCAGATGCGGCTATAACTTCGCACCTGCGACCTCTGACCTTTTTCCTTCCAAACCGTACATGTGCCCCCTGGCTAGTGTCACGCCCCAAAATCCGAGGAGCGCGACCGGCGCTCAACCGAGTAAACCCGACCGAGCAAGCCAGCTAGATCTCATTCTACCCAAACTAACTCATGAATAAATTGGAGATGGACTCCATTAATCAAGTTCTATAAACATATCATTCACGATTTCCATTTCATTTTCCATTAGCAACTTCATTCACCATAGTAAAGGTATTACAAGTTTTATACATCATTGCTAAACATCAATACTTCTATTTTAAATTCCCATGCCCGACACTACCCACAACCTGTCTACGGAGCCTCTAAATACAATTGAAGAATAATATGGAAATGCCGGCAACAAGGCTCCGGCTATACCTTACACAAATACCAATATAAACTCCGGAGGAAAGGCGGCATGAGCCACGTAGGGCCTCGAGAGGAAAGGGGCTCACCAATACAGCTGATGGAAAGTGGAGGAGGTGCTACTGTCGGTGGATTGGAGTACCTGCTATAGAACCACCTACAATCATAACACGAATGTAGCGCCCCCGGCAAAAGGGACGTCAGTACATTTGAATTGTTCTGGTATGTATAAACAAACTTCACCCCAAGTAAAATCAAATAACACACACAAGTAACAGGCATCAATAGAATCAATGATCAAATGCACGTGAAAGAAACAATCAAAGCCAAACAAGTTTTACAATCTCTCCTTCATAAACAAGCATGTAATTGTAATGGAAATAACAATCAAATCCACAAAGAAAGAGCAATTCAACAAGTTTACAATCTCTCCTGTTTCCCCTTCCACATTTCCACATCAATAATTTCACAATTTGTTCATAGTTCATTTCAATAGCGATTTCGATCGCTTTCCAACCTTATTACCTCAGCCACCCTTATTACCTCGGCCACCCTTATCACCACAACCCACACCTTATTTCTTCGTGTTGCGGCGCGCAACCCGATCCCACCAAACAATCACAATTCACAAACAACACAACAACAACAACAATTCACAAAGAATAACGACAACAATCCTCAAGAAACAACAACAATGACCCTCAAGGAACAACAACAACAATTTACAAAGAATAACAACAACAATCCTCAAGAACAACCAAAACAATTCACAAGAATTTCCGTAGCCATAAATACCACTTCATCATATTCAACAACTCATATGCAATTTAAGTCACCACAATAATTACCCACAACAAGCCAAATATGTTATTACCACAGTTGTTCCAAGTGCATCATTTACGATTTCCTTCCATCATTTGTTTCTCAGTTCTTACCACATAACACTTTCACAATCACACACCCACATTTGGTTTGTTTCCATTTACTTGCACCATCATATCGTAAGACTTAACCAACAACATTCAAGGCACATAAATCATAAGAATTCACAAATAGTTCACATATGTAAACACATACTTCCATGTCGACATCCTCAAGCTTTTACAAACTTTGCACATAACAAGATAGGCACATCAAATCACTTCTCACAATCACATATAACTTGGTGGTATTGAAATCAACTAAGGCAATCAATTCACATATTCTCATACAAGGTACACATACCGTATGCTCGTCACAACAAGGGGGATCCTGCAAAAGTTAAAGTTAGCCATACATACCTCGTTTAAGCTTTCCTTAAGTTACTACAACGTTCCGGAAATTCTAGCAATTCCAATCTAGTTTGAAACATAACAAAATTGAACACAAATTAGAAAGGTATTCATGGTTTCAGCTCATTTGAGCACTTTATCAAATACTAGTTGAGCATCTTAATCTCAAATCTCTTTTTCAAGGTTTTCCTTTATTCCCCAACCAAATCTTTACTTATTTATGTTAAACAATCTTCCCATAAACCTGAGTTGAACATGCATGTAAACACAAATATTAATACACCCAAGAATCATACCTTAATAACCCATCTTATACTCCAAACTCGAAGTTAAAACCTAGGGTATAGAATCTTACCTCTTAGATGAAGAACTTGTGATTGGGATCTTTGATTCTTGAAGATTGATGCAAGTTTGGATGATTTAAATGTTGGGTTCCTCCTTCTCTCTCTAAAATGCTCTCACCTCTCTCTAAAATCAGTAGAAAATGACCCCAAAATGAACTCTAAAGCCTATATATTAAAATGGGGTCGGGTTATAAAAATTAGAAAATTAACCCTCCGATGTCAAGTCTGCTATAGCAGAATCCACCGCAGAATGGGTATGCGGGCCGCAGATTCGTCGCAGAACTCGTTGCCCAAAACTAGGCTGTTCTGTATCAATCTGCGACCATTCTGCGGTCCGCAGAGTTAAATCTGCGATCGCAGATTTCACGCAGAATCGTATTTTTCCAGATTTTGGTAATTTGATCATAACTTTGTGTAGGAAGGTCCAAATGACGAACGGTTTGAAGCGTTGGAAACTAGACTCGAAGACCTTTCATTTGATAGGTTATCCATCACCTAGAACCTTATAGATATTTAGATATTCTCGTTCAAAGTAGGGACTAGTGCAAGATCGTTGGGAATTTTAGCCTATTATGGACTTTTCCAATTTTTCTTAGACTTAGGCCTTTCCTTGGATCCCAAATTACTTACCGTAAGACTTATACACATATTTACCAAATCCAATGGATGTACACCATGTTAATAGCATATAAAAATATTATAATAAGCCTATGTGACACCACGAAATCTTAAATTACTTAGCGAAAATTTTCGGGGCCTTACAGCTAGCTTCTAAGGGCTCGCACCTGCGGTCACTCTTGCGCTGGTGCGATTACACCAGAACTGGTGCCTTCAGCCATTCTCCAAAAACCAAACTTGATCCGTTAACCAACCGAAATCCACCGGAGGCCCCCGAGACCTCAACCAAAAATACCAACAAGTCCTAAAACACCATACGAACTTAGTCGAGCCCTCAAATTAGATCAAACAATGCTAAAATCATGAATCACTCTCCAATTCAAACTTAATGAACTTGAAACTTCAAATTTCTACATCAGATGTCGAAACCTATCAAACCATATCCAATTGACCTCAAATTTTGCACACAAGTCATATTCGACATTACGGACCTACTCCAACCCCCGGAATCGGAATCCGACTCCGATATCAAAAAATCCACTTCCGGTAAAACTTCCTAAAAATTCAACTTTCGCCTTTTCAAGCCTAATTCAGCTACAGACCTCCAATTCACAATCCGGACATGCTCTTAGTTCCAAATCACCCAACGGAGCTAATGGAACCAACAAAACTCCATTCTGGAGTTGTCTTCATACAGTTCCAACTACAATCAAAATCCTAGGACTTAAGCTTCCGTTTTAGGGACTAAGTATCCTAAAACACCCCGAAACCAAAAACAGAACCTCCCGACAAATCACATAAGTAGAAAAAGATACGGGAAAAGCAGTGAATAGGGGATCGGGGCTAATACACTAAAAATTACCGGCCGGGTCGTTACATCCTCCCCCTCTTAAAACAATCATTCATCCCCGAACGAGCATAGAAACATACCTGAAGTGGTGAAAAGATGAGGATAACGGCTGCACATATCATGCTCGGTCTCCCAAGTCGCCTCCTCGACCGGGTGACCCTCCACTGAACCTTCATTGAAGAAATGTTCTTTGACCTCAACTTTCGGGCCTGCTTGTCCAAAATAGCCATCGGCTCCTCAACATAAGACAGATCCTTGTCCAACTGGACTGAGCTGAAATCCAACACATGAGACGGATCACCGTGATACTTTCGGAGCATAGAAACATAGAATGGTGGATGAACTCCTGCTAGACTGAGGGGTAAGGCAAGTTCATAAGAAACCTCCCCAACTCGCTGCCACACCTCGAATGGGCCAATAAATATTGGGCTCAGCTTGCTCTTCTTTCCGAACCTCATAGAACCCTTCATGGGCAAAACACGAGGCAAGATCCGCTCTCCAGCTATGAATGCAACATCGCGAATCTTTCGGTATGCATAACTCTTCTATCTGGACTGGGCTGTGCGAAGTCGATCCTGAATCACTTTAACCTTATCCAAAGCATCCAAAGCCAAGTCTGTACCCAATAGCCTAGCCTCGCCCGACTCGAACCAACCCACTGGAGACCGACACCACCTACCATCTAGAGCCTCATAAGGTGCCATATGAATGCATGACTGATAACTGTTGTTGTATGCAAACTCTGCAAGTGGAAAGAACTGATCCCAAGAACCTTTCAAACTCCATCGCATACGCACGGAGCATATCCTCTAGTATCTGAATAGTGCGCTTGGACCGTCCGTCCGTTTGAGGGTGAAATGTTGTGCTCAACTCTACCCGAGTACCTAACTCCTGCTGTACGGCCCTCCAGAATCGTGATGTAAACTGCGTACCTGGTCAGATGATAGATATCGGAATTCCATGAAGCCTGACAATCTCGCAGATATAAACTCGAGCCAGCTGCTCGAAAGAATAAGTAGTCATCAGAGGAATGAAATGAGCTGACTTGGTCAGCCTATCCACAATCACCCAAATTGCATGAAACTTCTGCTGAGTTCGTAGGATCCCAACAAAAAAATCCATAGTGATTCGCTCCCATTTCCACTCCGAAATCTCTAACTTCTGAAACAATCCACCCGGCCGCTGATGCTCATACTTCACCTGCTGGCAATTTAGACACCGAGCTACATATTCCACTATGTCCTTCTTCATTCTCCTCCACCAATTATGCTGCCCAAGTCCTGATACATGTTCGTGGCACCCGGATGAATGGAGTACCACGAATTGTGAGCCTCTTAGAGAATCAACTTATGCAAACCATCTACATTGGGCACACATAGCCTGCCATGCATCCTCAATGTGCCATCATGTCCAATAGTGACCTCCTTAGCATACGGACGCTCCCTGATACAATCATAAAGAGAAGACTGGAGACCATACAAGCCAAAACTCGACTTGGCTCAGAAATATCCAATCTAAAAAACTGGTGGGCTATGGCCTTAACATCCCATGCCAATGGTCTCTCTGTTGCTGGTAGATATGCTAAGCTCCCCAAACTCCCCGGCCTGCGACTCAAGGCATCGGCCTCCACATTGGCCTTCCCGGGATGGTATAGAAAGTGATATCATAATCCTTAAGTAGCTCTAACCACCTCCACTGATGCAAGTTAAGATCCTTCTGCTTGAACAGATGCTGCAAACTCCAGTGATCAGTATAGATCTCACAAGCAACAACGTATAAATAGTGCCGCCAAATCTTCAAGGCATGAACAGTAGTTGCTAACTCAAGGTCGTGGATAGAATAGTTCTTTTCATGCACCTTCAGCTGTCTGGATGCGTAGGCAATCACCCTACGGTCCTGCATTAACACCACGCCAAGACCAAAGTGCGACGTATCACAATATACAGTATAAGACCCCGAACCTGTAGGCAATACCAATATTAGGGCTGTAGTCAAATCTGTCTTGAGCTTTTGAAAGCTCCCCTCACACTCCTCTGTCCACCTGAACGGAGCACCCTTCTGGGTCAGCCTAGTCATAGATGCTGAAATAGATGAGAAACCCAAAATAAATCGACGGTAATACCCTGCCAAACCAAGAAAACTCCAGATCTCTATTGCAGAGGACGGTCTAGGCCAACTCTGCACTGCTTTAACCTTCTTTGGATCCACCTTGATCCCCTCAATCGACACTACGTGACACAAAAATTACCACCGAGTCTAACCAGAACTCACACTTTGAGAATTTTGCATATAACTTCTTTTCTCTCAAGGTCTGAAGCAAAGTCCTTGTTGATACCCAATTTTTTCCTATATATTTTTAATATGCAAAATACTTTCAAAATAGCATATGTATGCGTATATAATCATATCCAAGAGTTTTATTATTTTTCCATATTTTTAAAAGTTTTCTAATTGATTTATTTCCCCTTCTTTTATCCATAAAATCCAAATAATTATCTCTAAAATTATTATTTTTGATAATTCATCTATTGAATTTTTATACTTATGCTAAAATATAGCTAACATAATTTTTGCATATTTTTATAAATTTATTTAGTATTTTTAAAAGCTAAATTGCATATAATTGCAATGTTAGCCTCTTTTAAGATCTATTTGTGTTTATATTTACAAAATTGACTCCATTATTTTTAACTTGATAATTATGTATTATTAATCATTTTAGTACCTTTAATTTCTTTTCAGAAATTATTCTACTATTTTTGTAAAATAAAAAGTAAAAAAATGGCTATTTAAGTGTTAGCCCCGTTCATTTCAATTTTAGCCTTATTTGAACCCCCCAATTGGACCCAATTCTTAACCCAATTACCCAACCCAAATCCTAATCTACCCAACCCACGACCCAATTAAATAACCCGCCCGGATTCCCTTTTAATCCCAGCCGTTGATCTAGGAGATCAACGGATCACATCAGCCCTTTCCTTTTTAATTCCCAATTACCCCCTAAACCTAATCATTTCTCGCCTGTAGCCGTCTTTGAACCCCCCCCTCTCCCAATTATCTCTCAAGCTCTCTCTCAAACCCTAGTCGTCGCCTTCAATCACCACCTAAAAAGCTCCCAAAATCTATGGCTTCCAAAGCCATAGAAAGCCTATACCCGCCTCCCTTGGCCTCTATGTGTTCGAGTTCTATGATTTCTAGGGCCAGACCTTGGAGAAGCTAGGCCCAGATTTTGGTCGATCCAGTTTTTATGGCTGTCTCCGATCATCTTCAACCTTGCTTCGGCCAGCCATGGCTATTCAAGCCTGACTCTTGGCTTCTCCTGCTTAGACCAATGATTTTCCAAGCTTAAATCTGTTTTAGATCTGTGTTTACTCTAAGCTTCTGAACGTTTTCTCAAGGTTTTCTTTCAAAACTTTACCTTCAGAACCTTTATCTTTTCTGATTTAGTGTTTTTGTTAAAATTATTTCGAAGCTTTTCTGATTTTTAACATGTTCTACTGTGCTTCTTTATGTTGTTCTTCTACTGTGTTTCTTTATGTTGTTCTTCTACTGTGTTTCTTTATGTTGTTCTTCTACTGTGTTTCTTTATGTTGTTCTTCTACTGTGTTTCTTTATGTTGCTCTTCTACTGCGTTTCTTTATGTTGCTCTTCTAACTGGAGTGTGCATATCAAAAGTCTTAGTTACTTTTTGAGATTTCTGAATTTGTTTTGTTAGTATTTTTTTCCTGATTTACTTGTTTTCATCTCTATACTCGATTGATGGAGAAAACCCTAAAATTTGGGGGTTCATTCGGGTTCTGAGATTATCTGCTATATGTTTTACTTGTTCGTCATGCTCTGAATTCGACTGGTTTCGAAACCCTAATTTGCTTTAGACCTATTCGAGTTTCTGAAGTCGCTTCATCTGTTGCTCGACTGAATTTTGAAATCTTTTGCTTCTTTATGTGATTTTGACTTCCTGCTAAACTCTACTATGAGGTCTTTCCACTTGACCTCTTTGCATGCTGTTTGATACTCTCTGTTTTCTCTATTACTGAGTTACTGAAATCGACCTATGTGACTACCATGTTCATTAGCTACTGACTTTGTGTTTTCTATTGCATGATGTTCAGCCTCACATGCCTAATGTTTATGCACTCTTTTATATGTTAAATTTCCCTCTAAAATGACCTTCAATTTTGGACTGATTTCAAACCTCCTTGTGTAATTCTGATTGCACTCGTGTAATTGATTCTTTCCTTATTCTATTGATTCCTTGTTTCTTGGATTAATTTGAAAACTTCCCTTTTAGACTTTCGAGTCTCTTGTCTTTAATTTGGTTTATTAATGGGAACCCATGCTACTCTCCTTAAGTCAGTGATTTTGAAATCCTTGACTCCTTGATTTGCTATGTACTGATTTTCGATTCTGCAACTTTACTTTGTTTTCTTACCTTATTTGGTTAACCTAGTATTTCAAAGACTCTTCCCTTAATTAAAACTCTATGTACTTACCTCTAATGGTCTATTCTATACATGGTGTTTTACTTCATTTCTTTCCTTAAATGATTTCTGCCCATTACCATTTGAATTTAACTCCTTAATTAAAGGAAGTCTTATACTGATTTAATTTTAATTGGTACATAGTTCCATAATTATTTTCTTGTCTTATTTTCTACCTGTTTTCAAACTATAAATACCCTAGCTCTTTCATTAACAAAGACACGAACACTCTTAGTTTTGGAACTCACACTCACACTCAAAAAAAATATTCTTTCCTGAACTCACACTTAGTTTTTGAACTCACACTCACGCAATAGTATATAGTATCACCTGCAGAACCTGTAATCAATTGGTTTAATTCTGTATCTTATTTGACAAAGTTTAGCAAGCATGCCTATAGAATCTCAAATAATTCATTTCGAGCTTTTACTACCTTATTATCTTCAAAATTCAGTAGATACCATGTCTATAGAATCCCGTATGAGCACTTAGGCAAGCCTTAGAGTAATAACTGAAAACTGAATCCGCTTCTGTTAGTTATTACGACCAACAGGCAGGCCTGATTCAGGCTTCTTGTCTGAATTATGTAATAAACCAATCTACCCCAACTCTTTTAAAACTTCCTCGTATTTAATTCTAATCAGACCTAAGCAGTACGTGCAAGACATGCTATTATGTGCTTTTCTGTTCAAGGAGGTATAATTGAGCCTTATATGTTTATATGTCTCCCAAAATATGCAGTATGTGTTTTTGTCTGTCGCCTTAGAATTTTACCTTTGAAACCCCAAATAAGCCTAATATCCTTCCCTTTAGGATTAGTAGTCCTAAGTGCCTCCGGGACTGATAGGAGTGGAACGGGTAATAGCATGCAATAGGTAATCGATACCAATTCGCGCTTTAAATACCTTAACGGGGTGGGATGGGTAGATATGGATATGATCACCACGCGATAATGTCACGTATCGCCCTTCATTGAGGAGTGATTACCGGACATTGTGTGGGGTGATCCATATTATTAATAAACCTAGGACCCCCCTCCCTTTATTCTTTATTTCCTTTCTTTAGCATTTTAACTCTTTCTTAAAAAATTAGCCTTTCTAATGGTCCTTTCAAACTTTGCATACTTTCAAACCTTTATGTGTTGAAATCCCCTCTTATTTGAGCCTTATTTGCCTATATGCTAATTGCAGCTCAATTCACAATAATTGTCTGGCCGGGAACCACACTAGTGGATTCTGAGGGGTGCCTAACACCTTCCCCTTAGAATAATTTAAAGCCCTTACCCTATCTCTGGTTATTCAAATCAAACTCTTTTGGTGTCCTAATGCTCCCTGATCATTAGGTGGCGACTCTTCAATTGCAAACCCAGTACCCAAAAGGAATGAGTTGTCCCTCCAAATGTCATAAACTCGATTTTCGCGGAGGAAAAAGGGGGAGCGACAGCATGGCGACTCTGCTGGGGATTTTTAGGCTTTTACCATTTCAAACTATTATTGTGAATTTATGCTTCTTTACGCGCAATTATTTGTTTATTTATTTTAAGCATTCAATTTCCTTTTCGATTGTAAAACTGACTTGTCTCTTTTCTTTCCTTTATTGCTTTCCTTCATTGCCACATTAAATTATGAAATTATTGTATTTACTGCTTTCTTAAACGTGCAAATACGTGACAACATGCCTTTAATTATTGCATAATCATGCTCAACATCATATTCCACTCGTGCCAAACAAATCCTATAGCAACGCTTATAATGAGTGGTTGCGCTCTTCCGATATTATCATCCCTAAATCCGGAAAAGGCATATTTGCGGTAAAACCAGTCGATCAACGGTGTAGTCGACGGTTCCGTGCCTTTCCCTTGAGTTGTCCACTCAAGGGTACCAGTCTAAAACCCCATAGAAACCTTACTCTGTTTAACTGTGCATGCATCATGGTCAAACCTAGCCGAGTCAGTTGCGTTATCCGCGTAATGACTCTTTAAGGTTGCCTTGTCCAAAGTCCACTGGGTTTCCCTAAAACCCAAACGGACATCATCACGTTCTATGCATTCATTTGGAGAACTGAATGCATTTATGCCAATTGTTGATATTAAATAGCCGAGTCCGATGGGGGAAAGGGCCTAACCTTATATTCTTGTAAATAATGAGGCACGAAATCCCCAGATTCGGCATGGTTACCAACATCCACCCAAAACTGCTAAACTGGTGGAAAGATCTTCATTCCTGTGACCAGACTCTCGTCCGAAAATATCTAAGGAATCTACCCTCCCTCCTGAATATCCAACCCAACAACAAGATCATAGAAGCCGCTACCCTATTTTGGGATTGTGAGAGATCCGTATTCCGCTTCAGGGAAATTGAGATGACACCCTTGCTAGAAGAAATAAGAGGATTAGCCGGTTTGGTATGAGAGACTCCAGGTTTAATGATGCCTGAGAACCACAAGGGAAGGGGTATCCTCAAGATAATGGGTCTGAAGAAAAATCCAGAACTGACATGCCTCAAAGAATCCTATATCCCCTTTGACTATTTGTACGAGAGGTACGGTCACAGCAAATCCTACCGTACCTATCCTGATGAGTTTTCCGTCACCTCATTAGGGCATATTCATCGTAGGGTCTTTGTATTCATGTTCTGTTTCCTACGGTTGATTGTGTTTCCAATGAAGAAAGCAAGGATCCACACCCGACTAGCCATGGTCACTAAAATCTTAATGGAAGGGATTGGAGGGCAACCATTCAACATTGTGCCCATGATCATCGCGGAAATATACCGAGCCCTAGAAAAGTGTCAACGGGGAGCTAGTCACTTCGAAGGTTGCAATTTACTACTTCAGCTGTGGCTCGTGGAGCATCTACAAAAGGGTGAATATCGACAAGAGATTCAACGAAGGGACTGGGACGATCATATCGCCTTCCATCATCCAAAGCGAATGAATTATATCCCTGATATGTTTGCTCAGCTATAGGATGCCAAAGGATGGTTCGAGCTATTTGATAATTTGACCGAGGAGCAAGTACAATGGATGTTCGAATNTGAGATGAAGAAGAAGAGAAAAAAATGTTGACTATGAGCTGGTAGCTCGAAAGAGGGGAAGTGCCAAAGCTTCAAAAGCAGCTGAGCCTGTGATGGTCGAGGAGGCTCATCTTTGGACCGAGGAGATCTCCGAAGACAGTCCGAGCAAAGTCCCCGAGTCATCGGGGGCTGAAGATGTCTCCTGCCGTGACGAACAACTGGCGAGTGTGCCCATCCGCCGTGATGAACATTCGGCTGGTGTGCCTGAAGGGTCCGATTCCGAGGCCCTCCAGAAAGGAGAGAGTTCCCCATGTGTCTTGCTTGGGGCAATATATATTTATGATTCGCGGTCCCTCCCCACATCTTCTGAAGGGCAATTTCGGTAGGCCCAGTCTATGGAGACCCCCGATGCTGCCGTCCTCAATCGCTCCTGTATCACTTTCACCTTCTCAATGGCTTGGTGAATCAAATCTGGCCCATATAATTCTGTTTCACCGACTTCGAACCATCCAACTGGTGATCTACATCTCCTCCCGTATAGTGCCTCGTATGGGGCCATTTTAATACTGGAATGGTAGCTATTATTGTAGGCAAATTCTATGAGTGGAAGATGGTCATCCCAATTTCCCTTAAAATCTAGAACACATGCTCGTAGCATATCTTCAAGTGTCTGAATGGTACGTTCAGCTTGTCCGTCAGTTTGTGGATGAAATGCAGTGCTGAGACTCACTTGTGTGCCTAAACCCTTCTGAAAAGACCTCCAAAAGTTAGCCGTAAATTGAGCTCCTCGGTCTGATATAATAGATATTGGTACACCATGAAGCCTAACAATTTCCTTGATATATAACTTCGCATAATCTTCAGCCGTGTAAGTTGTCTTAACTGGCAGAAAATGGGCACATTTTGTAAGTCGATCAACTATCACCCAGATGGAGTCAAACTTATGATAAGAGCGAGGTAACCCAATAATGAAGTCCATATTAATCACCTCCCATTTCCAGGTCGGAATCTCTATATTCTGAAGCAATCCACCGGGTTTCTGATGTTCGATCTTTACTTGTTGACAATTAGGACACTGGGCTACAAATTCTGCAATAGACTTCTTCATGTTATCCCACCAATACAGCTCCTTAATGTCATGATACATCTTTGTCGAGCCGGGATGGATGGAATATCGGGATTGATGAATCTCATTCATAATCTTCTCTNTCCTCTTAGTCCTGTCAAAAACAAGAACAAAGGGAAGATGGAAGATTTGAACAACGCTAGAAAGGAAAACTCAACTGAACGGGTAGAGGTCACTCATGGTCACGGTACTCTGGTTCCCAAGGAAAATGCATCCCAACTGGAACAAAAGCTGCTGAAATTTCAGGAAGAACTTGATCAGGTCCGGAATCTGGCAAATCTGTCATTTTCCCTCATTACTCCAGACATCAATTTCCCAAATGCTCAGAATCCTATACCTCCACAGAACATCCCGAAGCAACAAAACCATCCCGCTCCCCACCACCACTGCGACACCTGCCATACCTCAAATAACACCCCGCTGCTCATCCCAGAACCCCAGAACTCCACAAATGACCACTGCCACACCCACCATAATACCCCCATCTACGTGGAGACTATGCCACACTCCACCCAGCCCATCTCAAGCACACCCGAGTCTAATGATAAAGACTTGCTCATCAGAAACCTGGCCGAAGAACTTAAGAAATTGACTAGCAGAATTCAAGGCGTTGAAGGAGGTAAGGGAATTGAAGGGCTGAACTACGAAGATCATTGCATACAGCCCGATGTCGAACTGCCCGAGGGGTATAAACCTCCTAAGTTCGAGATGTTTGATGGCACAGAGGACCCAAGAGTCTATTTAAGAACGTACTGTGACAAGTGGAGTAGGAAAAGACGAGAAAATCCGCATGAAGCTTTTCATGAGGAGCTTGAAGGGAGATGCATTATCTTGGTACATTAGCCAAGATCCAAAGAAGTGGTCGAACTGGGTAAGCGTGGCGTCCGACTTTATGGACAGGTTCAGGTTCAACACGGAGAATGCACCGGATGTGTTCTATATTCAAAATCTAAAGAAGAAGCCCACATAAACATTTCGCGAGTATGCTACTCGCTGGAGGTCTGAAGCTGCTAAGGTTAGACCTGCCTTAGAAGACGAACAAATGAACAAATTCTTCGTCCGGACTCAAGACCCACAGTATTATGAAAGGCTGATGATGATCGAGGGCCACAAATTTTCTGACATTATCAAACTGGGTGAAAGGATCAAAGAGGGCATCAAAAGCGGTATGGTTACAAACTTTGAGGCCTTGCAAGCTACAAATAAGGCCTTACAGTCAGGGGGTGTGTCCAAGAAGAGGGACATAAGGAGCCGTAATGGTGGCACAGAGAACCAAATCTCCCGTCAAATACCAAACCTACCCAATGCCTCCACTCACATATCAGCCTACTCCAAACTACTAAGCACCCTCACCTTCTTACCAAACTCCACCACCCACTTATCAATCACCTCCACCTCCCACTATCAGCCTACTTCACCCAAATATTCCCAACCCGCACATGTTCACCAAGCCTACAACACTCAATAATCCCACTATCAATCCCCTCCTGCACGCCAAAACTTCCCTAGACCTCGACCAAACTTTGACCGAAGGCCTCCGAAACAATATACGACTATTGCTGAACCTATCGAATAGTTGTATGAAAGGCTCAAAGCTGCCGGTTACATTACCCCTATCCCTGCTGCTCCTGAGAACCCTTCTCAGTGGGTTAATCTAAATAAATCCTGTGCATACCATTCCGGCATGAAAGGACACACCATTGACGAATGTCGTTCTCTGAAAGATAAGATCCGGACCTTAATTGATAACAAGATTATTGTGGCAAAGGAACTTGCTCCAAATGTCCGCAATAACCCTCTACCGGACCACAAGGGAGGAGGCGTTCACGTGATTGAAATAGAGGATGATTGGGATCCCAAGAGATCGATCGGTTTGATCACAGAAGGTGACGACCCAAAGAAACCAATAGTCACCCTTAATCCGATCGTAGTCCAGATTCAGCCCTCTAGGGATGCCGAGGTAAATATGTCCATGCCACTTGAGTTTGAAGCATCATCATCCGCAAAGATGCCATCGCCAATTGAGGTCAAATTCATGTCTCCAGCAAAGGCACCTACACTATTCGAAGTTGCAATTTTACCGCCCAAGGTGTATGCTCCTTTCGGAGTAAAGATAGCCACGCCAATTCCAGTGGCAATGTCAGCCATGACACCATTCCATACAAAGGCTATACCATGGGACTACACAGCCGAGGCAAGAAGGAAAGGCAAGGTTATGTTTGGAGAGGCTATTGCGGCACAGGCTATGACGAGAACTGGTAGAGTTTATACCCCGGAACATCTAGCTGAGTCGAGCAAGCAGGCTTCTAGCCGGCCAACAATCACCGAGATCGGGCCAGATGATTTTTGGAGAAAGATACAGGCCAAGGAATACTCGGTCATTGACCAGCTGAACAAAACACCGGCGCAAATTTCTATCCTTGTTTTGCTACAAAATTTCGATGCACACAAGAATGCCTTGTTAAGGGTACTTAGTGAAGCATATGTTCCGAGCAACATCACCGGCGGAGAGATGGCTAACATGGTAGGACAGGTATGGAAAGTCACAAGATAACTTTTCATGAAGATGAGCTGCCACCGGAAGGGTTGGGTCACAACAAGGCATTACACATCACCGCGCAATACGAAGACTATTTTATCACCCGAATCCTGATTGATGGAGGGTCCAACCTCAACATTTGTCCGTTGGTAACACTCAGGACGTTGGGTAAGGGACTGCATGAGATCAAGGACGGGGCCATCAACGTAAAAGCTTTTGACGGCTCCCAAAGGTCCACCATTGGGGAAATTAGTCTGTGTTTGCAAATGGGGCCTACCTGGTTCGATGTGGATTTTCAAGTGATAGACGTGCCAGCATCTTACAATCTACTATTGGGACGACTCTGGATTCATGCTGCTGGGGCCGTAGCATCAACACTACATCAGGCAGTAAAGTTTGAGTGGAATCACCAGGAGGTGATCATTCACGGTGACGGTAGCAATCCTATATACAATCGCCAGACCATCCCGACAATCGGAGGTAGAAGAAAGATAGGTGGGGAGACCTATCACCACATTCAAGTGCGTCAACGCCGTTGACAAGGACACATGGTGGGACAACAAAATCGAGAGCATATTAAATTGGAGTGGGTACGAACCAGGTAAGGGGCTTGGCAAGAACCTCCAAGGAATCGCTAAGCCTATAAAACTCAAGAAGCATGGCACCACCTTCGGTCTGGGATATGAGTATACCTGGGAAGAATTCAACAACTGGTCGCCACCATGGTGCGGTCCTTACTATCCGCTGGAACAACCAATACCACACTTGGAACAGACTTTCCAACCGGCTGATGTTATCTATGGGTCAGAAGAAGAGGAAGCACTAGCAGCGGTGAAGAATTTGTTCCTAGAAGATGATGATATGGATTGTTGCGTCGTTCTCGAGGAGGTGGGGGAGGAAGGCCCTTCCATATAGACTGTGAGCAAAGGAGCACGCCTCAATGACTGGACCATCAGAACCACCAGAGCCCGACAAGCCTCGGGGTAGCAAGGCTGAACAAGTATCATGCACTATCTTTATTTTTACTAGTTTTTTTTCCTTTCGCATTTTAAATTTCCGCAATAAGATCTTGAATGTTCAAAAGAGTTATGGATTTTATCAAAGCATTTCAATTTTCCTTATAAATTAACACTCTTATTATTTTCTCTCATTACTTTACTTATACAGCATTACTATTACTTATCTTGATGAACCGATGACTGTGGCATGCAATGAGACAACGCAACAGACGGATATAGATTCAGAGGAAGATGACATACCGGAAGAGATTGTTAAGGAAGTTGAGAATTTTGAAAACAGACCGAAGTCTAACCTGGACGAGACTGAGATTGTCAACCTGGGAGATGCAGAAAACGTCAAAGAAACACGAATCAACGTCCATTTATCGTCATCAGAAAAGAAGGAATACACAGAATTTCTAAGAGAATATGAGGACATATTCGCCTGGTCGTATGATGACATGACGGGCCTGAGTACATTTATTGTGGCCCACAAACTACCAACCGATCTGACATGCCCTCCGGTAAAGCAGAAGCTCAGAAAGTTCAAGCCGGATATGAGTTTGAAAATCAAGGAAGAAGTCACCAAGCAATTCAATGGCAAGGTCCTCAGGGTAGTGGAATACCCAACGTGGTTAGCCAATATTGTGCCAGTACCAAAGAAGGACGGGAAGGTTAGAGTCTGTGTCGACTACCGGGATCTCAACCGGGCTAGTCTGAAAGACGACTTCCCCTTTCCAAATATACACATCCTGATCGACAATTTCGCCAAGCATGAATTGCAATCATTTGTGGATTGTTTCGCGGGTTACCACCAGATTTGGATGGATGAAGAAGGTGCTGAGAAAACGGCTTTCATTACGCCGTAGGGAATGTACTGCTACAAGATGATGTCGTTTGGGTTAAAGAATGCAGGGGCCACTTACATGAGGGCTATTACTACCATTTTTCATGATATGATACACAAGGAGATCGAGGTGTACGTAGATGACATTATCATCAAGTCCAAGAAGGCCACTAATCACATGGAATATTTGAGGAAATTCTTCAATAGACTACGGAGGTACAACCTGAAACTGAATCCCGCAAAGTGTGCATTTGGGGTTCTCGCTGGAAAATTACTTGGGTTCATTGTGAGTCGCCGAGGAATAGAACTGGATCCATCAAAGGTCAAAGCTATTCAAGAATTGTCACCGCCAAAGAATAAGAAGGACGTGATGAGTTTCTTAGGGAGACTCAACTACATCAGCCGGTTCATAGCATAGTCCACGGTTATCTGTGAGCCAATCTTCAAGATGTTGAAAAAGGATGCTGTGAGCACGTGATTTTTGCCACGCTTAAACTACTCCTATAAAATCCATTAAAATTAGAATTTTTCTTTTAGTATTTGAATTTTTAGGGAATTAATTGCATGATTTTTTGTGCTTTGTTTGCATTTTTATGTGTGCGTTTTAATTGGTGAAATTCAAAATACAAGATGGCGTCAAAATTCCAATTTTGGCATTTTTATTAAAATCAATAATACAAAAAATAAAGAAAAACAACAAAAATAATTCTTTCCATTTCTTTTTTTTTAATTTTGCCTTAGTTTGCTTTTTAATTAGGAATTAGTTTATTTAGGAATTAATTGGTTTATTTTTGGAGCTCATTTTGATCCCTACTTTCAATATTGCATTTAATAAAATCAGAAAATTACAAAAAAAAAGAAGGGAGTAAAATAATACAAAAGAAAGCCAAGGAAAAACCAAACAAAAAGAATAGGAATTAAAGAAAAGAATTGGTCTACCCAAATTTGGGCCAAAAGTGCTGGTCCAAACGGATTCCCTCCCAGCCCAGGCCAAAATACCCAAAAGACTCAAGCCCAAATTCACCCACACCCGGTCCAAATGACCATGCCCACTGAGACCCAACCAAACGACGTAGTATAAGACAAATANTATGGCCGGGAGATCCTTGGTTTGTTGGCCGGGATTTGGAAAGAAAAGGCTCCTCGGTTTTTTGGCCGGGATTTGGAAAGAAAAGGCTCCTCGGTTTTTTGGCCGGGAGATCCTCGGTTTTTGGCCGCGATTTGGAAAGAAAAAGCTCCTAAGTTTTTGGCCGGGAGATCCTCGGTTTTTTGGCCGGGATTTGGAAAAAAAAGGCTCCTCGGTTTTATGGCCGGGAGATCCTCGGGTTTTTGGCCGGGATTTGGAAAGAAAAGGCTCCACGGTTTTTTTTTTAGCCGGAAGATCCTCNGGAGATCCTCGGTTTTTTAGCCGGGATTTGGAAAGACAAAGCTCCACGGTTTTTTTGCCGGGAGATCCTCGGTTTTTTGGCCGGGATTCGAAAGAAAAGGCTCCACGGTTTTTTTAGCCGGAAGATCCTCGGTTTTCGGCCGGGACTTGGAAAGAAAAAGCTCCACGGTTTTTTGGCCGGGAGATCCTCGATTTTTTTTTGCCGGGATTTGGAAAGAAAAGGCTCCACGGTTTTTTTTGGCCGGGAGATCATCGGTTTTTGGCCGGGATTTGGAAAGAAAAAGCTCCACGGTTTTTTGGCCGGGATTTGAAAAGAAAAAGCTCCACGGTTTTTTGGCCGGGATTTGGAAAGAAAAAGCTCCACGGTTTTTGGCTGGGAGATCCTCGATTTTTGGCCGAGATTTGGAAAGAAAAAGCTCCACGGTTTTTTGGCCGGGATTTGAAAAGAAAAAGCTCCACGGTTTTTTGGCCTGGAGATCCTCGGTTTTTGGCCGGGATATTTAAGGAATGGGATCCTAGGCTACCATGATTTGTTTTTCTTTTGGGATTTTCATTTTTGTTTCCTTCCTTCTTTCTTTTTCTTTTGTTTTCCTCTTTATATGTTTTCCTTTTTATTTAGCAAAACGCATGAAAGAATTTGGGGGGGAAACTTCCTTTTTAGTCGTTTTCCTGCTACAAAACTGTTTCAGCACTTGCGCCTTTCATTTCCTTTTGGATTGCACCGGCTTCTTGCACGGTTGCTTTGAGTTAGACCTGTTTTCAACAAAGAACAATTTGTTAGTTTGAAACAGTGGTTGGTTTTGTGGCCTTGATCATCTCAATTGCTTGATCCCGGCCCCATTTCCGTTGAGAACTTTGCTGCTCGTTTGCCTTGAGGGTGAATCTCTTTTCAAACCGACCGGGTTCAGCCTTAGGACTTCAAGATGCCCCGCCCGTGCGGGCTCTGGCCTTTTCGCTTTATTCTGCCCTTAGGATCTTTGCCTTTGACTTCCTTTCTTTTCCAATGTTTTCATTTTGGAAGTATCAACACCATGGTCAGTCGGGATTGGCCTGACGCACTCGCTAAGGCTGAGTATTTTCTTCGACTCTGACCAGGCGGAGCCCTGTGAAACCGGTCCTGCCACCTTTTCTTTGTACTAGTTACGGAATCAGAGTTAACCCGAAAGGGATTCAAAGAGAAGTATGCAAAAAAGGCAATCATATGAGTTTAAAGAGAAGCGTCCCTTTCGGGGAAAAGAGGGACTTATCTGGGGTGTGCATGCTGGCTTCAAATGAACATGACATGCTTCTTGGACTGGATGCCCGACCCACACAAACTTTCCGGCTTCTCGTGAACCCATTGATCAGTGTTTCAAAACCAGAGAACCTTGCCAGGACTCCTTTAGTGGCGAGATGTCTTCTTTTCGGCCAACAGCGCCATTTGCGGGTTTTTGCTAATCGACCTCTCTCATTTCTCTTCTCACCATCGCCCGCTAGTGCTCTTTACGAGTTTTCACTCAACGGACTCTCTCATTTTCAATTTCTCTTCTTACCGTCGCCTTATGGTGCCCGAAGGTTTTCACCGATAAGACTCTCTCATTTTACTTCTCTCAATTTGGACTATATCAGCTTCCAACAATGTTGCTTTTCAATTCCCACGCCTTTGCCAATTGATCAGAAGGACTTGGACAAGGTTTTGGGGTAAAAAGGATTTTGGGCGGAACTACAACTTTGGAACCATTTTGGCGGATTCATGGCCGAGCCATTATATCATCTGCCCCAATTTCATCTATTGGGGGGAATTGGGACTTTTGTTTTGGTGTAACTGAACCTCAACGAGAGGTTGCCTACGTATCCTTTCGGAATCAAGTCAAACGTAGTTCAGGAAAACATTTATTTTTGTTGTTTTTGTTTTTGTTTTGTTTGTTTTTGTTTTTTTCTTTCTTTTCTTTTTCCTTTCCTCGTATTTTCTTTTTCTTTTCTTTTTGTTTTGTCATCATATTTTCTTTTTCTTCTTCTTCTTTTTGTTTTTTCTTGTTTTTTTTTTGACAATACTTCCGGGTTCCAAAGAGGGTAACCAAAGAAGCGTGACCGGCTCAAAGGGTTTACGAAGGATTGATAGTGTTTGGGGTAGCGGAAAAGAAAGCCTTCGTCATCTCAATTGCACAAAAGCCATCATCGCAGGAGGCCTAGACATAGTACCTTTTGACTGCATCTGCATTGACTGCTGTCTCAGGATCATTCCCTTCGATGTCTCCTAGATACAGTGCTCCTCTTGGCAATATCTTTCGGATTATGTATGGACCTTTCCAATTAGGGGCAAACTTCCCTTTTGCTTCCTGGTGATGAGGGAGGATGCGTCTGAGTACCAACTGTCCCACTTCAAAATTCCTGGGACGCACTTTCTTGTTATAGGCGCGGGCCATTCTTTGTTGGTATAACTGCCCGTGACAAACTGCGGCCATCCGTTTTTCATCAATTAATGACAATTGCTCTAGCCGGGTCTTAACCCACTCACTGTCCTCAATTTCCGCTTCAACAATTATCCGGAGTGAAGGAATTTCTACTTCTGTAGGTATAACAGCTTCCGTACCGTAGACCAACAAGTACGGTGTTGCTCCGATTGATGTACGCACTGTGGTACGATACCCGAGTAATGCGAAAGGTAGCTTTTCATGCCATTGCCTGGAGCTTTGAATCATCTTTCTCAAAATCTTCTTGATGTTCTTATTTGCTGCTTCGACGGCACCGTTGGCTTTCGGCCGATAAGGGGTAGAGTTTTTATGCGTTATCTTGAATTGTTCACATACCTCTCCCATCAGACGACTGTTCAAATTTGCAGCATTGTCGGTAATGATAGTTGCAGGAATGCCAAAACGGCAAATGAGATTGGAGTGCACAAAGTCTACCACAGCTTTCTTGGTGACTGACTTGAGAGTGATGGCCTCAACCCAGTTTGTGAAATAGTCAATTGCCACCAATATGAATCTATGCCCATTCGAAGCTTTCGGCTCGATCGGCCCAATGACATCCATACCCCAAGCAACAAACGGCCAAGGTGCTGACATCGGATGAAGCTCTGTTGGAGGCGCATGAATCAAGTCACCGTGCACCTGAAATTGATGGCATTTTCGAACAAAGCTAAAACAGTCTTTTTCCATAGTTATCCAGTAATACCCGGCTCGCAGAATTTTCTTTCCCAGCACATAACCATTCATATGAAGTCCGCATACTCCTGCGTGCACTTCATGCATAATTCTTCCGGCTTCCTCGCCGTCAACACATCTTAGCAGGTTGAGGTTCGGGGTCCTTTTATACAAAACATCACCACTTAAGAAGAAATCGCTCGCATGCCGTCTAATGTTTCTTTTCTGATCTCTAGTGGCTTGCTCGGGGTATTCCTGTGTTTTCAGAAATCTCTTGATATCATGATACCAGGGCTGAATGCTGGGTTCCGCCTCAACCGCATTACAATACCCGTGCTTTTCTTTGATTTGAATCTCTAGGGGGTCAATATGGGCATTGCCTGGGTAAGGCAGCATTGAAGCTAGAGTGGCGAGTGCATCGGCTAGTTCATTGTGACACCGAAGGATATACCTGAACTCTATCGACTTGAAGCGTTTGGTGAGATCTTCCACATGCTGTCGATAGGGAATGAGCTTAACGTCTCGAGTTTCCCACTCTCCCTGGGCTTGCCGGATAATCAAATCAGAGTCCCCCATGATTAATAAATCTCCAACATCCTGGTCAATTGCCATATTCATGCCCATGATGCAGGCTTCGAAGTCAGCCGTATTGTTTGTGCAGAAGAATCGGAGCCTTGCTGTAGCTGGGTAGTGCTGACCATTGGGTGATATCAAGATTGCCCCAATGCCTACACCTCTTGCATTTACTGCTCCGTCAAAGAACATTTTCCAAGCACGAGTGTCCTCAGAGATGGCTTCTACTGAATTTACCTCCTCATCCGGGAAATAGGTGCTTAATGGTTGGTATTCCTCGTCAACCGGGTTCTCAGCCAAATGATCTGCCAACGCCTGGGCCTTCATTGCCGTGCGAGTAACATAGATTATGTCAAATTCAATGAGCAAGATTTGCCATTTTGCCAGCCTCCCAGTGGGCATCGGTTTCTGGAATATGTACTTCAAAGGATCCACCTGGTTATTAGATAGGTGGTATGGGCTTGAAGATAATGTCTCAACTTTTGAGCGACCCACGTCAAAGAGCAGCATGTTCTTTCCAACAAAGTGTATTTGGCCTCGTAGCTGGTGAACTTCTTGCTCAGATAGTAAATTGCCCGCTCTTTTCTTCTGGCTATATCATGCTGCCCGAGAACACATCCAAAAGAATTTTCCAACACTTTCAGATACAAAAAGAGAGGTCGTCCATGCTCCGGTGGGACCAATACTGGAGGATTTGACAAATATTCCTTGATTTTGTCGAAGGCCTCTTGACATTCGAATGTCCATTTGATTGCCGCATCTTTCTGCAACAGTTTGAATATGGGCTCACAGGTGGTAGTCAGTTGAGCGATGAATCGACTGATATAGTTTAACCTGCCCAATAAGCTCATCACATCCTTCTTAGTTCTTGGAGGAGGTAAATCCCGAATGGCCTTTATCTTTGTTGGATCTAACTCAATACCTCTCCTGCTGACTATGAAACCCAGGAGCTTGCCTGATGGGACTCTGAAGGCACATTTAGCTGGATTCAACTTCAGATCATACTTGCGCAACCGTTCGAAGAACTTTCTCAAATCTCGCACGTGGTCACTCTGAGTTCGGGACTTAATGATTACATCATCCACATACACCTCTATTTCTTGATGCATCATATCGTGGAAAATGGTGGTCATGGCTCTCATATAAGTTGCCCCAGCATTCTTCAGCCCAAATGGCATGACCCAATAACAGTAGGTACCCCAGGGTGTAGTGAAAGCTGTCTTCTCAGCATCTTCTTCATCCATCAACACCTGATGATATCCTGCGTAGCCATCCACGAAGGACTGTATTTCATGTTTGGCGCAGTTATCAACAAGGATGTGAATGTTAGGTAACGGGAAGTTGTCTTTGGGACTTGCCCTATTCAAATCTCGGTAATCCACACACACCCGGGTTTTCACGTCTTTCTTTGGCACTGGAACCACATTGGCTAACCATGTAGTATATCGGACCACTCGGATTACCCCCGCCTTCAACTGTTTCATGATTTCTTCTTTGATCTTATCACTGATATCAGTTTTAAACTTCCTTTGCTTTTGCTGTACTGGAGGACAATCAGGGTAAATTGGCAATTTGTGCACCACTAAGTCCATACTCAGTCCTGGCATGTCGTCATACGACCAAGCAAACACATCTTTAAATTCGAACAGGAATTGGATTATTGCATCTCGAGTTTGCTCATCTGTGTGAATGCTTATTTTGGTTTCCCTATTTCTTCGGCAGTTCCCAAATTAACCGGTTCAGTGTCATTTAGATTTGGCTTAGGTTTGTTCTCAAATTGTTCCAATTCTCGATTTATTTCCCTAAAAGCCTCTTCTTCATCATATTCCGGTTCTTGATTCATTATTTCACAATTAGACAGCGTGTTTGAGTCTGGGCATGAAGTCTGCAAGCATGTCATGTTATTTAAAGCCACGTTATTATAACTGAAAAGAAAAGATGAAAAGGGAAAAATAACCAGAATTAGAAATAAAAGAAAGATGGACGATGAAATATTGATTTCATTTCTTGGAATTGGAAAGATAACAGGGTTTACATTCAGGAATTTAAAGACAAGAAACTAAAAGAAACATCCGAGTTATACCCTGAAATAACTCGGGATGTAGAGAAGGTGACAGGGCTAGTCTACCGGGACTCCCGCCTGATCGGGAATGGCGTAGCCTTCCAGTTTTGGAGTTTAGCATCTGGTCCCATATAGAACACCTCAATGGTGCTAGTCCCTTCCCCTGGCTGAACCATGTTGGTTTGATAAAGAATTTATCTCATAGCTCCACATATATCTTCGATTTCCTCAGCTGTGAACACCTCATCGTCCTTTTCTTTGCCATACTTGGCCTTGACAAAAGTATCATAGAGATGTGGCAATGGTTGTGGCAGAACCCATCCTTCTTTCTTTCCTTCCTCGGCCCATTTCTCATCATCTGGAGTTGGGTGGAAGCCTATCCCGAAAAACTTTTCTGCTGTGGGTAGAGTTACCGGCTCAGATATTCCTTGTAAAGCTTTTCCCAACCCTTTTCCTGGCTTGAAACCGTGTCTAATCATTTCTCTGGCCACCATGATTGAAGCATTATACAGGAAAGGCTGAGGACAAGGATTTCCCTCCTCGTGCTGATCTGCTACCACAATTTCAAAGGCCTGATAAACAATATGCTCACTTCCTTCCCTCGCCTCCAAACATGGAATAGATGGGTCACGATAAATGGACTGCTCGTCTTCTCCGTGGACCACGATTTCCTGATCTTCATACTCGAATTTTACCATTTGATGGAGGGTACAGGGCACAGCTCCTGCAGCATGGATCCAGGGCCTTCCCAGAAGAAAATTATAAGATGTATCCATGTCCAACACCTGGAAGGTTACCTCGAACTCTACCGGACCTATGGTCAATATCAAATCAATTTCACCGATGGTATCCCTCTTAATACCATCAAAAGCTCTCACACAAACATTATTCGGACGAATCCTTCCCGTCCCGATTTCCATCCTTTGCAATGTGGAGAGCGGGCAGATGTCAACCCCCGATCCTCCATCCACCATGACTCGCTTGACATAATAACCTTCACACTTGACAGTCAGATGCAAGGCTTTGTTGTGAGCTGCGCCTTCCGGAGGCAAGTCATTTTTACTAAAAGAGAGTTGATTGATGGCGAAGAACCTTTCTGCCATCCTTTCGAGCTGCTCGACTGAAGTTTCAATTGGCACGTACGCCTCATTCAAAGTTTTCATCAAGATCTTCTGATGTTCGGAGGATTTCGTCACCAATGATAGCAGAGACACCTGTTCAGGATATTTCCTTAATTGATCCACCGTTTCATAATCAGGCATCTTCATTTTTTGGAAGAAGGCTTCTGCTTCCTCAGTCACTNGAGGATTTCGTCACCAATGATAGCAGGGGCACCTGTTCAGGATATTTCCTCAATTGATCCACTGTTTCATAATCAGGCATCTTCATTTTCTGGAAGAATGCTTCTGCTTCCGCAGCACTCACTGGCTTCTTGGACGGAAATCACTTTCGAGCGGCATTGTTTACCTCCTGTTCATTTGAATATTTCTCAACAGAGGTTTTCCCTGGAAGTTCCCCCAAAATTTCTTTGCCCTTCTATGTAACCACTGTTTGCTGATAGTTCCATGGCACTGCAGAGGGGTCTGTCATTGGCTTCTGTGGTACGCGTCCAATAACCACTGGCTCATTCAGCCGAGTGGCTTAATTGTCCCCCGTACCACATAAGCTCCTTTTGGCACATATATTTGCGTTTCCCTTTTTACTTCAAACTTCCTTGGAGCACTGACAACTAATGGTTTTTCTTGGCGTCCTCGCGGAACATAGAGAATTACATTCTTAGGAGGTTCCGTCTCTGCTTTTGTCTCAGGTTTCTTCTCAGGCTCAGTTTTGACACTTCTATTCTTCTTCTCCCCTTTCTCTTGCTTCGGGGGTACCTTGGGTTTCTTTTCTGCGTCGGCAATAGCAATTATAGCTTTTAATGCTGGATCAAATTCTCTGTCTTCACAGATCATCCCGATTACCGGCCCGTTGTTTTGAGCGGACAATGGATTATTGGTCACATTCGGGACTTCTTCATCCCTCAACATTATTTTCCCTTGTTCAATAAAATCTTCCACAGCTTTCTTCAATGTCCAACAATTGTCAGTACTATGCCCTTCAGCTCCTGAATGATAGGCACAACGGACATCTTGTTGATAAGCTGGAGATTCCGGGTTCTGCCTGTTTTGGGGGATAGGCTGCAGCAGATTCATCTGAACGAGCTTCGAGAACAGACTAGAGTAGGATTCACCAATCGGCGTAAAATTTGGACGTCTGGGTGGTTCCCGAGGGCGGAAATTATTTTGTGGTGGTCGGGGATTATATTGGTTCTGGTAAGGAGGTTGGTTTCTTTGGAATGGAGGTGGATTTCGGTTAGCTTGTGGTTGCGGTCGGCCGAAGGGTTGTGCATTCATGACCGCATAAGGTGTAGGAGCATAGGCCATACCAGTATGAGGATAGTAGTGTTGAGGGGTTCTTTCAGAGAATACCGGTCTAGGAGCCCGGTATCTTCTTCCTCCCGATGCTGCCATCACTGTTTCTTCTTTCTTTTTGCTTTTGGCCATTCCTCCAAACCCGCCTTGAATGGCTTGGGAGGTTGCTCTTATGGCTGACTGGCTCAAGATTCTACCCGTTTTTAGCCCATTCTCTACCATCTCTCCGATTTTTATTGCCTCTGCGAAAGGTTTGCCTATGGCGGACATCATATTCTGAAAATAGTCCGCTTCCTGGGCTTGAAGGAAAACAGTGACCATCTCTACCTCATCCATCTGAGGCTTCACTCTTGACGCCTGTTCACGCCACTTAATTGCATATTCACGGAAACTTTCTGAAGGCTTTTTCTTAAGATTTGCCAAAGAGTTCCTGTCTGGCGCGATGTCTATGTTGTATTGAAATTGTCGAACAAAGTCTCGGGCCAGATCATCCCAAATATGCAACGCGAGACATCTTGGTCCATATACCATTCTGAAGCGATACCAACCAAGCTTTCTCCAAAATATGCCATCAACAACTCTTCTTTGCCACCGGCTCCCCGTAACTGATTGCAGTACTTCTTCAAGTGAGCAATGGGGTCACCGTGTCCGTCATACTTCTCAAATTTTGGTGTTTTGAACCCTGACGGCGAGTGTACATGAGGGAACATACATAGGTCTGTATAGGAGACACTCTTTTGCCCGCTCAATCCTTGCATGTTTTTCAAGCTCTACTCGAGGCTTATCATTCTCTTCGCCATCTCATCCTGCTCTGGGTCTTTGGGGGTTTTGTCCTGCCCTGGTGTAAGCTCGTATGGTGGCGGCTGAGAGTAGTTATATGTGGGATATTGAGGGGGATCCGCCGGGAAGACAAGGTTTTGGAAGGTGAACGCTGAGGGATCAAAGGCAGGCCTTGGCAGTGAAGGTTGTGTCGTAGCAGGGCATGGTGGAGCAGTGAAGATGTTAGGAGCTGCTCCTGCTGGGAACACCTGGGGCCGGACCTCAGAAGGTGTTCCGACGAAATGAGCGGTCATGGTAGGCTGTCCCAAAGGAGTATGAGGGTGGCTGATAGGGATATTGGAGGTACCCCCAGATCTAGGGAATAGTTCAGGAAATCCAGGGATGGCGCTTGGAGGCTCCCTTCCATTGGTCCAGGCGTCCCACATCTCCATGAGTCGGAGACGTAGTATTCGTTTCTCTTCAGCTGTGACAGACTCAGATGTCGGGATCCCCGAGATGGGGCTGTCCTCAGAGATGGGAACTGCGGGCAAAGTCATTTATGTAGACATTTCCACACTTCCTTTTGATTTGGTGAAGTATTGATGCGATGCCAGCTTACCGCAACCAACCACCGTTTCTAAAGCTAAGCTGGAATTTGAAGCAACGCATGGTTAGTTTGAGACAAGTAACAGAGAGGTAATCGCAGATTGGGGTATGATGCACCTATACAGTTAAACGGATGTCTATATGTTTGCACTGGTTGCATGCGTCATCCCGGCTTTTCTTTTTCTATTTTCTCTTCTTTTGATTTCTACTCTTTGTTTTTCTTGCTTTTCTTTCTCTTTTTTCCTGCTTTTCCCTTTTCTTTTGCCATGGTTTCTCTCGATTCCTTATTTTCTCTTTTGCATTTCTTTCTCTCTCGTTTTTCCTTTATTTCCTCCCCCTGTATTTTCTCTTCTTTTTTTTTCTTAGGGTTACGATCGAATCCTATGGAGATTGCCTACGTATCATGACCCTGCATGAATCAGACCAAGCGTAGTTCTTGCAAAATTTTAATTTAAAATAGAAACAAAATGTTTTTGGGATTTTCAATTTTATTGATAGCAAAAACTTTGATTACAAAGACTCAAAACTTACGA